>NW_022700624.1:53928-86924 GCF_011630105.1 Anneissia japonica
GGGTGTGGGGGGTGTGTGTGTATGCCATTTACACTTGAAATTTGATAATATAAAATAAAATCAATAACCTTACCTCAGTTTGTGCATATATTTGAAAACGTATTACCAGTTAGAAGCAAGTGAAATCAACAAGTCCTGTGGACTAGAATATTGGTGGTATATAAGTGACTTCACCATTCATAGCATATAAAAATAAAATCCGAAAGACTTATATCACGGATCTGAGTCCAGTGAAGCGATACATAAGTGGCATAATACTCTTCTCTGCCTGCAATTCTTTGTAAAATAGTAAAATAACATTGAATATGACTACACCGCAGTAAAAGGTACCAATTCATGAGACGAGCGTAACGCCACTCTACATTTTGAAGCGTATAGCGCACACCCTTTTGTTATGAATATCTTGGTGTTTTCTGATATATGAGTCAGCACTCATAGATTTTTTTCCAATGATTTTATTTTCTATTGGAAGTGCTATTTTAAACTGTAGCCTAGACAATATGAACATATTGCATTTTGTTTTCTTTTAATAAAAAAGAACACATATGATGAGGGGATTAAATTTCAGAACCTTAATCCAGTTCATATGGAAATTAGCTTAAATATTAAAAAACACACACAAACACGCCCCCTTTTTTATTGGATGTGCTACATTAACGGTAAGCTAGACAATCTGAATATCTGGCAAGCAAGGGTTTTTCTTTTACGAAAATTTTCCAACGAAAAAGGCGTGGCCATTAAAAAAACAGTGTGGTCAATTTCTGGCTGTTCGTCCCGGATACAGATTTTGGTACACATCCAATATTGTTCCTAGGGTTATATCAGTTAAGATATTCTCTCCTAGGTTAACTGCATAAAAATCATAGTCAGGTCCTAGTCTAATGACATCGATCCGTTCAGACTTCCACCGACAATCAGCAAATGGCGTTGCTTCGTCTTGCGCTTACCGGGAGGCGATTTTTTTTCCGTACGAAATATTTGCATGAAACTTCACTCGGGCCATCTCGGATTGACTCGACTCGAGTTCGATACGAGGAACAAGAGCAGACGCTTCGCAATGTCGTGACGCTCGAGTTTTACTACCATTGCTCTTTCTATGTTTACCTACGGTAGGCCTATGAATTGTTACGGATTTATGGGATGTACGTGTGTAACTAACTGTGACCTTCTTGTATGTTATTAAATGTTAGTATAATATCTACAACAGCAACAGCTAGTACCCCCTTTTATAAATGTAGATAGGTACAGTAATACCAAAGGCTAGAGAGAAAGAGGATAAACTATAGGCCTAACTACAGGCTGAGGTAAGTCCTACCCAGGCCCTCCCTAAACTAGGCCTAGGTCCTTAGGGTCCTAGGCTGACACCAACAGTCACGCTTTACATGACGTTGATTGAAATTTTATTTTTAAAAATGGGAAAAAAAATTGAAGCATGAAATAAAAAATAGAGTGCATAAGAAAAATATGATAAATAAAATATACCATTCCGGCGTTATTGAACTTGGCCAAACTATCCTTGTAACGTAATGTTAAATAATAATAATAATAATAATAATAATAATAATAATAATAATAATAATAATAGGCCTAATAAAAATAATGATCATTTTAGCATTAATTACCTTGCCCTATGCCTTGTAATCAATATCCTGCAGATACTATTTACTCTCTAATTTCTCTAATTTATCCATTGTCTAAGTTCCCCTTAATGTAGGTTTTAGTAACATAATAATTAATAATAATAATAATAATAATAATAATAATAATAATAATAATAAACAATCATTTCGGTATTAATTAACTTGGTCTAGCCTTGTAATCAAGAACATGCAGATACACTATGCCTAATATTAATAACTAGGCTTAGGCCTCATTTTTACATTCATTGGTGCTCTGCCATTTTGGCAGGTCTTATGGCATCTAGTATTTTAGAGCTGCCTGTTCTCAGCTCTTCTCTTAATTTGAAAATAACTGTCATACTGTTTCATTTGATGAAGAAACACGCTTTTCCTTCCTCCTTGTTCTTTCCCCAGAAAGCGATTTTTAGTAGCTAGTAGGCCTAGGTAATTATGCAAAACCCAGACCTAACTAAAAAATAAAAACTGTCACAGTGTAACTCAAGTTCAAATAACACTTTTCATTACTCGTGCAGCTCAATCAAATATTATGTCATTTTGGACGACCCATTAGTATTAGAATGGTAACATCAATGTATTTTATTTTTGAAAATCAGACAGCGACGTTCTTTCAGAAGTTGTTTTATAGACGTTTATCTTGTTTATAACCTTTTGACCTCCTGAATTCTGCAATATGAGATTTTCGGGTCGATTCAGTCGAGACGGCCCGAGTGGAGTTCTATGTAAATGTTTCGTACGGAGAAAAAAAATCGCTACTGGGCGACGGAGTTGGATTCATCGCACGACGGTCGAATGCCCGAGTTTATGCATAATTCTTTTTAAATAGTTAAAACATAATAGAAATACAGCGTTACCTATATATAATTGTCCTGTATTAAAACTTTGATATTTAAAATTATGTTGTTTTTCTGAATTTTAGCGCAATAAAGGTCATCGGAATTGTAAATCATAATTATGTAAACAGCATTTTTATAATATGTAATCAACTACTCAAACTAAGTGATAAATATTCCTGTGAAAAACAGCATTGGGAGGCATTGGCCTTATTTAGCTGTGTTGATAATTGAAAAGTTTTAAATAGGAAAAGATTTCATTGTTTACAATCCTATATTCAAAATAATTACCATTCTATTCTTATCGACTATCAATGGTATAAAACCATCTTAATACAGCATTTGGTTCAGATTTGGGCGTTGTGTTCGTTTGTATAGGTCTATTGTTTGTACTTAATCAGGGCAAAAAAGGTTGACTTTACCAGTATTTTATAGCCAACCTTTTGTGTTTTAGTCATTTTTTTTTAACATTCATACTTAATTTCTTCGTTACTTGCCACAATTCGTGTTTTTTGGTATGCTTAAAGTAGACCTGCTATAAGAAGTGTCTACTTTGTCATATCCATCTATAGCCAGTGATTGCTTTTTAATCTTGTTATTTCTTTTGTTATTTTGCTTGCTTTCTGAAAACACAAGCAAATTGAATATTTAATACAATTCACTTTCTCTTGTTTCACACTAAATTCATATCATCTGTTCACTTTCTGTAAATTGGTAACTATATTTTGGAGAAAAATCAGAAAATACTAATAACTCTCAATCTTCATATTATTAGGCCTATGTAAACAACACACATTGATATAAATTATATATAATTCAATAAAACAATTAATTTAAAATGGATTTACATATTTGTCATTTATTTATGTTGTATCAACTCTTATTGAACTAAAATTGGATCACTAACATAATATTCATTTAATTATTATTATTATTATTATTACTATTATTATTATTATTATTATTATTGTTATTATTGCTATTATTATTATTATTCACTCAAATTAGTTAGTGCAATATTTTTAAGATCAAAGAAGTGATATACTATGACTACGGCTTTATAAAAAAATAGCCTGAGGGCCTACTACATACTGGATGTCAATAACTTACACACCCCATCGTTTACTTTGAAATATATTTTTGTTTACACTATCTCGTCTATTATAATACTTTCTTTTTCGTGGGAGCAGTTAGCACATCTGCCCAACACGAAGGTCCCCGGTTCGAGCCCGGGCGGAATCAGTCTTTAATTATTTTAATTGGAATACAATTTTGATTGTCAATTTATATTAGAGAAATCATCTATCTTCGTTTTCATGTTCTAACGTCGGATTCCGTGGTGTCGCGTTTTTTCTCACATAACACGCAGAAAATCTCGATTCTAACGCGAAAGAAATCATACTAAATAATAATATTTCGCGTATAGAAATTATCTATCATGACTTCTATTTTAACCTCGGATTCCGATGTGTAGCGGTTATCGCATCTTCTTAAACGGATAAATAAAAAGTGTCGGTTATATTGTAAATGGAAAAAAGATGGTACCAACAGTTCTAAGATAGCATATGTTAAGTTTAGGAATAAGCTCACAATTGCCCTTCGTTATGCTAAGAAAAATTATCTGTCTCTTATACACATCTAGATGTGTATAAGAGACAGCCTTGTAATCAATACTAAATTCTGATATTAAAAGTAAATCGTCTGAAATTAAGGAGATAAACTTTAATGGTAAACTAATCCAGGATTTTAGAGAAATCAGTCACATTTTTAACAATTACTTTGCAAAATCTGGGACCGATTTAGCTGAGACGATCCCATCAACTTCTATATTGCCAGGGAAGTTCATGGGTGATCCAAATCCTAGATCGATGTTTATCTTCCCAGTCACTGAGGCAGAAGTATATAATATTATTCGTAAGCTCAAGTCAAAAAAGAGTCCTGGGTTCGATGACGTGTCAAATGATCTTCTGAAAAATATTGTTTTTGAAATCGCTACACCTTTAACTTACCTTTTCAACCTCTCTCTGTCGACGGGAACGGTACCTTCAGATATGAAAATCGCAAAGGTGATTCCAGTGTACAAAAAAGGGGACCACACTGACACATCGAATTATCGTCCAATATCTGTACTGACAGTTTTCTCTAAAATTCTCGAAAGAATAATGTATACGCGTACGCTTGAATTTTTTAACACATTTTGTATTTTCACAAACTCACAATTTGGATTTCGGAAAGAGTATTCCACCACACATGCAATTCTTGACGCTGTTGGTAACATTACTTCTGCTTTGGACAAAAATACATACATTTATAAATTATTAATGAAATTTATATATATTTCATTAATAATTTATAAATGTTAAACAAAATGTGATTCTGTAGTGTAGTGGTTAGCACATCTACCTATCACGCAGAAGGTCCCCGGTTCGAGCCCGGGCGAAATCAATCTTTCAATATTTTATCTGGAATAAAATTTTAATTAATTAAAAATATATATTAGAAATCATCTTTTTTCATTTTCATTTTCTATCGTGGGATTCCGTAGTGTTGCCGTTATCACATCGTCTGACACCTACAAGGTCCTCGTTTCGAGCACAGGCGAAATCAGTTTTTTTTTTCTGAATTATTATTTTATTTGAAATACAATTTTAATTGGTAATTTATATTTCAGAAATCACCGATAAGATTAAATAAAATTAATAAAACACAATTAACACAATATACGTCATCTGTCTTGTTGATGTTAAGAACAAGACCATTAACAGTAAGCCACTGATGTACAGCTTCAATGTATTTTTTCCATTTTCAAATTTGCATGGTGAAGGTTTCAATGGTGGGATTCAATCGTCTGCATACATGTGGTAACCCATAGAATGCTGATTTTAATATCTTGTTTTAGTGGACTGATATATACAAGGAACAGTAAAAGACCAAAAATCGATCCTTGCGGAACACCAGATTCTATGTTGATGTATGATGATAAAGTATTATTTTCACTGCCTGCTTTCTCGATGTCAAGTAAAAGTTAAACCAAGAAAGAGCAGTTCGGTGTTATGAACTGGGCAGAGGTATGTACTTTATAGAGTGACTGCTCTGGTTATTATAGTAATTAGAAAAGTTTCAGTAATGGTTTGGCCGGATGATGTCAGCTCCAGGAACATTAGAAACCCCATCTTTACGTATTTAGCCTATAGTGTCCTGTCGAACCTGTAAACATTAACTCAACCACAATGCTCTCTACTTGATAAAATTAAGTTTAAAAGATTCAAATTTAAGTTGCAAATGTACGGATGACTGAGGAATATATACTACCAATAATATGCCTATTGTTCCTCTCTGGCTTTCATCGGGCCTGCTTTTATGTGGCTCTGAGTTAGACCCAGGGCAGTGTTCTCAGAGCCAATGCCTATCCCACCGGCATTGTTGTGATGAGACTATTAGTTGAAATTAATAAGACTTTCAAAGAGTAGGTTTTCATGTCTATTTTTTTTCTCCATAATTTTCTTTAGTACGATTTGATTTTTGTTTTTCATAAGATTTATACTCTATACCTTTCAATATTCGGAAATGCCCTGTTTCACAAACAGACATAGCAATACGATTTGTTTTGAGCAACATAAACGCGACGCATATCTGTGGATAACGCGAAAACGAGTTTATTTTGTTGGCTCTCAAAATTCTCATAGTTATTCAATAAAATTATATACCTACCAAAATGTTTGTTACCTACAAGATTATTCTAATTTTTAAAACAGTAGATGTTCTGGACAATCGGCAGAGACTAAAATACACGTTTTCAACGTGAATTCCTGTTTTTTCCCGTATTTGGAGCTGATTTTTCACTTCCAAGGGCTCTAACGCCACCGAATAAATCCATCCATCCATTCATGTATTTCAGTGATGACATAAATTTGTTAAATATTTGTTGTACAAGCACAGTGACCTCGCTCATTTTTATTTTATTTTATTTTTTGTTTATATAAAATCTATTTCATTTTATACTGGACAACGTAACAGGATATGTTATCATACCCAATATTATTTAATAAACTCTCTTATGAAAACCACATAAATGGGGTAATGCCAGCTTAAATCCAAACATAAAATGTACTCATCTGTCAAATGTTGTTTAAAGTTTAGGATGTGGTTAAGACCCTTGATAAACAAGTATAATTGAAATGTTTGCTCTATGATTTTAAATGTTTGAGCTAATTAGAAATTCTTCAGTACACGTATAGCACCTAGTGAGTCGGTTTTTTCACTATTACCTAAATACTACCTTTCCTTATACATATTATTATGCATAGCATTATAGTTAACCAAACTGCGGCTTTTTAATATGTATTTTTTTTATTCTACCAGTTCCTAAGGAGTTAGCAATGCATATACAATTCGAAATTACACTTTTTATAAATATATCATCAAGACAGCAAATTACAAGTAATAGTATAACAAACTAAAGCTGCTTATTTTTATTTTACAGAATGTACTGTACTCAGTAAGTATTTTGGGTGAAAATTGAAGTTGATACATAATTGTGATAAGAAGATTCTCTATAGTAATAGTAATAATAATAATAAAAATAAAATAAAAACAATCATGAGAATAACACTAATCATATACATATTAGTAGAAATAATATTCATAATAATAATAATTATTATTATTATTATCATTATTGTTAATAAGATAATAATAACCTATAATTAAATCTAATAAGAGATTATTAGCATAATTCCATTACTCTAAAGATGATTTAATAGAAAGAGCAAATTAAGTAAAATTGTTAAGCATGTTAAGCCAAATTTGAGGATATTTCACGCCTAAAACTAGTAACTCATCTAATCCGTGATCAGTGTTATTATAAAATATTTACTTGTGCAATTGCAATTTCACTATTCCCTGCTTGTAATTATAAATCAAATTATATCCTTAGTATACTAAGAGGCTACGGGTAAAATTGTAATGATGGTCGTAGTGACCGGTCCATAAAACGCATTGAAACCCATAAAAAAATGAATAATAAATAGTTATCATGAATCGTAAAATTATATTGATAACCACAGCTGTCAAATTTTCATTTTAACAAATGTACTGACATTTATTTTGATATTTTAATCTGTGTACAGCCAGCAGAATTATTTTCTCGTTCCATCATATTTCAGGCCCATAGCCAGGTCATTTCAAAGGGGGGGGGGGTTCTCTTGGCGTGGGGTCCAGGGGACTGCCTAAGGGCCACGGTGGGGGTTATAAAAGCAGTTATGTTTTGAAAAAGATCTATGTATTAAAAAGGTGGTAATATGTGGTAATATAATAAAATTAGAAAATATTTTCTGAGAATTGGCATGTTTAAATCACACCGAAAGATATAAAAAAATACCTCATCGCATAATCAATATCAATATACTCAACACATTTATTATTATAAAACAAAAAAAAAGCTATTCTTCTTCTTCTTCCTCCTCTTCCTCTTCCTATTCTTCTTCTTCTTCTACTTCTTCTTGACTCTCATTTTGTACACTAAAAATAATAGTACTATTTTACTACATGGCTAAAAAAAAGCACAAATATTGTCATTACTACTGACAGGGCCAAAATATAGCATCATATTCAATACGTCATCTGACATCATGAGAAACTAAACTTTAATTACAATTATTTGTTATATACTAGGCCTAATTCGAAATTATTATTTTAAGACTTTAACATAATACATACTGATTAATAATAGCTGAGATTTGATGCCATTTCAGAATTATTAATCGTTTTTAGTATATCTTACCTGAATATTTATTGTCTACCAAATGAAATATGAATTATATGCATCTTTAGAAATACAATTTCTACAATATTAATCTTGTTTTTATATATATAAATGTTCGATAAATTCTATCTTTCTTTAAAAAAAAATCGAAATTCAGCGCGTCTATTTTCATTCTAATCAATGGTGTTTGTAAACGTGCACTGACGTCATCGTCGAATCCCAGGACTTTCGACGGTAAAGCTGGCCTGCCTGCCTAGGTCCCAGGCCAACCAATAATAATTAACAAAATGTATTTTTTTAAATATAGGCCTATGGCGCATCCTGTTCAACTTTTACAACAAAAGCCTAGGCCTAGTACCTGTAGTACGTCCTACTGTACTTAGGCCTAGGCCTACACTAGTTTGTTGTCGTCGGGGTATAATTCTGTCTCTAAATGAACGAGGAGCGAACCTAGCTAGTCAACATCTAGGCTAGGTTAATTGATTTTGAAATCAATAACCCACCTTAAAGGACTATCTGTCGTTTTCTTCTTTGCAACAGCGGACGAAAAAAAGTCAGTTATATTCTACAACGTTTACCACTAAAAATTAACAAATACTCGTTTTGACGCACTCTGTTCTGTAGTGTGTCTGCTGTTTTAAAAACAAACTTCCCAGCCTAATTTTGTGACTGGCTATGATGACTGAGATAGACCATGTTGATCTATTAATAATATTTTGTTTGGGATGGAAAAAGGGAGAGTCAATTTCCCCAAAATGCTCCATCAGCACATAGTTTTAGTGTGCGCTATGGCCACTATGGCTATGGAATTTACTAACCACACAATCCACTATTTGGTGGATTAAGTCGCACAACTTTAGCTTTGTTTGGTGGCACCATTTACTCTAGGTAGACGGCGACCGGTTTCGTTACCGGTTGGTACATTTCTTACAAACATTCAGCCAAAGGTCAGTGAAAGCTGAGACGGCAGCCGGGTTTTTATCGATGTTTGCCATCCTTGTGCCATCGTAAAGTCATGGTTTGCTGGAGTTGCGTTCAATTTTAAAAATCTCCGAACTTCTGAAGCTGAGATATTCTATGAATGTAGGCTTGTATCGCAGGTTACAATTTAAAAACGGGTGACCAAATAATGAATTAGGTGCTAAATTTTGATTTAATGCTGGGTAAGTTAAAAACAGACATTCCGTCCGAGTGGGACTCATTCAAAAATTCGAGGGGGTTCGCTAGAAAAAAGGGGGTTCACCCGAACCATAAACTCCCCCCACCCCCCATGGCTACAGGCTGCGCCTGTATTTGAATGTTTATAACACGCTAAAATTATAATGAATTGTTATTTTACAGTTTGCAAAATGCCTGAGATTCGATCGCTGTTACATTAAACACTAATAGAATCCGTTACAGACATCTATGACTGCAAATGAAATTTCTTCCTCACAACTAAAGAGAATATTATAGTACAAAGAGTCTGCTACGATCATTAGTGATTATTAAATTCTTAAGGTAGACACACAGTGCATGCGCGCGACGGTCGTCGGACCGACGCCCAAATCTATGAAGAATGCAACGCCACAACGCACACGCAACGGACCGTTTTTAATGACGATCCGTTCAGTCTGCCATTGACAAGTAAACGTATATCAGCTAGCAAAGTGTAGATCTGTATTGATTCCATTGATATGTGAACTGATATGATAATTTGCTTTCTGTCCACCATGCTCAGAGCAATGTCTATCTCTACAGATAGTCTTACGTCTTACGGCATAAAGCTCTTTCGCACTAAATTTTCTTTGAAAAACCCCTGGTTTATGGCTTATAATACACATGATGTGCTTATAATGATCATGATGTGATTTCATCTTGATCATATTTAGGATGTCGCATGTTTTTATCAAATAAAAGTTATAGTCTGGACAGAGCTCTATTTGACAAAACCTATTTATAGTGTGTGTGTGGAAAAAGTGGTCACTCACAAACAACTATTGTTTACTCCTATCTGATTTCTTGTGATTAGTTTTGTACTGGTCTCACCAATATAATTTCACATGTTACATTTTCACCATATATTGAGAACTAACAGGAGTATTAGGAAAGAAAGGTTCAATGTTGTTGAGAGCATTATAATCTTTCTTAATTGTGTTGGCTAATGAATTACATTGAAATGAATGAATTCCTAGCTTAAAGTTTTTAAGACAAAAGCTCTACACGTAGGACTTAAATGATGGTTTGTAAAAAGTTGATTTGATGAGTAATTTGAATAATTAAAAATCATATGCCTTATGCTATATTTACTCGTAGTAATCTAAAGGATTAAAACAGATTCACTTAATGCGAAGAAATTGTACGTTTGCGGCTGGATGATTTAATAAGTCCAAATATTGAAAGTTATTCGTGGGCTTGAGTACAACAAGGTGGAGATGATGTCATTGTTTAAGCCAACAGAGACATCCAAGAATGGTACATAATTCAATGAATTGTTGTGCCATACAGTTGACGAATGCATTGTACTGTATCAAAGACTGATACGGTAGTGGATTGTTATGACTTGTCACGTGTAGTGATTACATAAAAAAAAAAGGCAACCAGCAACAAAAACCATTCAGTATAGTAAGACATACATTATGAATTTTGATCTATATTTGACGGATTAAACACAAATACAGTAGTAAATTATTGTACGGGGTTACAGCATTGTAACGCGCAGGAATATTTATAAAATTTTCGAAAAAAAATATTAAAAGATAATGAGCATATTATGCTTTCAAAAATGATATGCTTGTTAAATTATAAAGATGTGTTGGAGTCGTCGTTTTTTTCAGTCCGACATTAAACGATTGTACTTGTACCTATTCACCTTTGTAGTACATGCACACAATACTTCCAAAGATGTTTACAGGCGCTAGGCATTTTGTCCCCCGGACGGAAGCTGAATACTGGGTATACATTGCGCATATATCACGCCTTTATCGATGCGAAGCGCAAGTCCTAAGAAAATCGTCAATATCCTAAGAAAACCACATATAAAACATTGAAATACAGTTTAAAAGACCTAACAAAGGTCCGACACAACAAACTCAATAAGCACACACTGTTAAACGAGTGATGCTTAACTGAAAATATGTTAAAAATGACCAAGTTCTGTCGAATTTTTTTACAAACTTAGTTGAACTTTTTTGTTCATTTTAATAGATAGACAGTGATGTAATTCTGAATTAATAGAGCTGTTTAACTATTTTCAAAGTTTTGGAATATTTTAAAAGTTATTTTGAAGGATACAATTGAAACATATGTATAATTTGCAAAACATGGTGGTAACCATTTCAGATAAAATAATACAAAAAACAAATATATACACTTTTCGATCAATGGCATACGTCATACGGTGCATTCACAATAAAACCACAAAAGCCACAGACGAAAAACGAGTTATAGAGAATTTTTTTGATTGTTTGTTTAATCATAGAAAAAATATTCTCGTACGGTTACATTCATATACATACATCACAGAGCGCTCAAAGAGTAGACTACAAGTGTAGCTTTCTTCTCCCTAATGGTCTTTTCATGTCCTACTGGGGCTGTATGGAACAGTACACCAGGGTAACTCCCTACTCGTCTCGAAAGATGTACAGTACTGGGTATTGTATAGTGCACATGAACCAATTGTGTACACTGGACCTACGGGTTATACAAGACTTGTTCCACATCCAGAACCATAGACGAGCGTGCCGTTCGAACCATCGCCGATATTATGGCTATAGTTTGCAGCCATAAGTGAAGCGAACAATGCATTTTGAGCATTGTGGTCTCTAAAAATCGGACCACTGGCGAATGTGTCTATTGGTCAATGTTATTATCAAAAATTATTTTGATAAATTATTCTATTAATCATGGAAAAAATATTCCCGAACGGTTGCATTCATATATACATACATCACACAGAGCGCTCAAAGCGTAGCTTTCTTCTAAGTTTCTCTTCGTGTCCATACAGAGGCTGTATGTACCAGTACACCGGGGTAACTTAATTTCTACTTGTGTCGAAAGATGTATGGGTTTTCTTATAGTGCACATGAGGCAATTGTGTACACTGGGCCTACGGGTTATACAACACTTGTTCCATCTCCAGAACCATTAGACGAGCGTGCCGTTTGAGCCAGTGCCGATATTATGGATGTAGGTTGCGGCGTCCTTGCCTGAACTGCCCGTCCAATCGACTCGCCTCAATCATCCACCTTTTAAGTAGCTCTACTTTACTTTAAATATACTGTAAGTCTAATTACAACCAATTACACTCTTGGTATAATGGATGATTATGCAGTCTACAATCTACGTTATCAACTTAAGGAATTTACACAAGGCAGATAGACTGAATATCTACTGACCTTCACAGAGCCCAGTTTAGCCCATTGATTAGAATTCTTAACTTCACCCTAACCATTAAAGTCCAAATTTTAATAGCATCGAATAGAATCAAGTTATTTTTCCTGAATTTTTACTTCGTGACTTTTATGTCCTACCACGCCCACTTACGCTTGCGCGAAGGCTATAAGAACTATTTGATATGGTGTTAATACAACAGAACTGCAGATTCTAACCAATAAAAAACAACAGAAAAATAACTGCAGCAAATAAAAAAAATCATTGTTAATTTATCGCCTTCTGTGTGAGTTTTGACCAATCATAATACAGAGAACTTGTTACAGTAATTTTCCAAATAAACTGCAGTCAATGACCGAATACTGAGTGGTACGTCACTCCATAATCACTATAACTTAAGCTGGTTCTTTACAAATCTTAATTCAAAAGACTGACATCGGTGACTGAGTAAGTACGTTGACTTTTTAAGTGATTGTCGTGGTATAGTACGATAGTTGGTGTATTTCGTGTAACGAATAGTTTGGTTAACATAGTTATACAGTACGTGTAGACAGTATCATTACCGATAGTAGATTTGTTTTAAGAACACACATATATTTATTTGGTTAAAGTAAAAAGAAAACCTGATTTAATATATTGCATAAAATGACTATCTGATTTATTTTACTATTTCTAAAATTCTAAAGCAGTATTAAAGCAATGTTTTAGGCATATACATTATTAACATAGTTTAAATGTTATTGATAAAATATGGCCAATTGTATTTAACTAATATCTTGTAGTCTACATCTTGTTCATTAAATCAAGTATATCTTATATAACTCAATATTTGTATATTTCTGATAATATCAAATTACACATTACAGTTATAAACTTTCATATATTATATGAAAGTTTATAACTGTAATTTGTAGACAGACTAAGAATAATTATTTCCTGTGTTCATATATGTATATAATAATAATTAGGCCACTTAGTTTGTAGTAAACTAAAGTTTCATTTTTAACAATAATGTAACGAATGATGGGAAATACGACTGTGGCGATAATCATTGACTGACGTTTTTCTATTAATTAATTTCAGTTACAATTTTTAGGACTGTTTAATACAGAAAAGTAGCATGGTATTTGTGAAACGTGTGGCCATCATTGGAGCTGGTGTTAGTGGACTAGTATCAGTCAAGAGTTGTCTGGAAGAGGAGTTTCAACCCATCTGCTTCGAGAAAAGTTCTCAAATAGGTACTGTAATTATTCAAATCTAACATATTATTCAACAATGTACAATGATTATATTATATTATGTTGAATGATGATGATATATCAATTATTGTAACGGAACATTGCGTTGTAGCACCGGTTCTAATCAAATCACCGCCAGCTTCCTGCTTGTGGTTTCATTAAAATAAAGTAAAAACACCACTTTTTTAAATCAAAATAATTTACAAAATTAACAAGTATTTACTATTAAAACGTTTTGTTGAAATATCCACTGAAACTGACATTTAACTTTTTTTGGAAGAATCACAATTGTAAAACCTCACTTTCAAAAATCATGTACAATTGGAGCATACTAGATGTACCTGAGAAGGACATCAATGAAGTCGAAAAAATAGTTTTTAATTTCATATCAAAAACAAAAAATAAAAAGGAGGACCATAATTGGTGAATATAATGAGGGTGGTCTAAAAATGATTGACTTCAGATCACAAGTGCTGGCTTTCAAAGTAGAATGGTATAATTGTATTCACGATAAAGAAAAGTCAAAGTGGACATTTTTACCTAAATTTTATCTTGAAAAGATAGGTCAAATACAAATTTCTTCCAATTTTTCAACAGTTCCACAAAATATTAATTTATAACCTTTTTATTTATCAGTTTTAAAAGCCATAGCATTCACATAATGCTTGTCAATTTACAAATACGACATTTGGATACTATAATGATTTTATAAACCAAATACCAGATGTAGGGAAAATGGCCCCGGTAAGAATGGCCCAGGTAAAAATGGCCCCGGTCAAAATGACCCTTAATGACAAGTTGGTAAAAATGGCCCTAATGAAAAAAAATCATTAATAGAAAAGAATTTTTTTCAAATCTTCAAATATTTAAATACTGTAAAATAGCAAGTATTGATTCAATAAATAAAAAATGGCCCCCAATTATGAAATTCAATAAAAAAATAATTTTTTAATGCTGTAAAATAATTGAATTAATAAATCAACAGAAACCATATGCATATTTGAAAACTAAAATAACTTATTTTTTAGCTAATTGATTAATTAATAGATATTTTTTGTATTGGCGGCTGTTAGGGCTAAGTATTTTATTATTATTATTATTATTATTATTATTATTATTATTATTATTATTATTATTATTATTCTCTTTTTCTTAAAAAAAATAATTTGATGTTCATATCAACCCATTTTTGCGGATTTAGCAATACCCGGATTAAATTTCTGGAAAATTGTGATTCCGTTTCCGTGAAATTGGCCACAAATAAATCATTTTAGTATTAATAAATGCATGATTTGTGTTGATTTATTGATTAAATTGTTGCTATTTTTTAACATTTAAATATAAAAAAAATAAAAAGTGTTATTCATGGCTTATGTTTTTTTTTTCTTTGAATATGTACCGTAATTCCTGCAAAAATTAAAATATAAATGGCTATTTATTTGATGTTGAATTCTTTTTAAAGACTAAATTTTTATATTTTTTGAAAAAAAAAATGCATATAATTATTTTTAAAAAATCAGTTTTAATACAGAATTTTACTATTGGGGGCCATTTTTACCTACCTGTCATTTGGGACATTTTTACCGTACACCCCAAATACTATGGGGTAACAAACTAGTATGTGCTAAAAGTAAGTCTTTATTTTAGTAACTTGGTTAGATCAGGTATTTTAAGTCAAGATACCGGCAATTTCATATCATTATCCGATTTAATATCCAAATTTCTGCTTAACGCCAAGAACTGCTTACCGAAGTGTGGGAATTTCTTTCCATAATGTTCGTCAACGACCTGTTTTCTCTTTGATTTTTATTTTATTTTTTTATTAACAATTTTATTTTGAACAGACAACATAATAGTAGCAAAGTGTATACTCTAGGTGCCAATTGTATTTATAAAGCTAATATTTTAGAATTACTACATTGACAAAAAACATCGATGTCCTAACGTTGTTAAAAAGCGAAATATGTACACAGAAATGAACTTAGCTTTTGACCTTGTACTATTGTGTCATATATATATATATATATATATATATATATATATATAGGCCTGTATATATATAAAAGGACTAATAAATTGAATACGTCTATATAACGACCAAAACCTTTGAATACACGAAAAGAGAAATTTAGTGATATATATAGTCTCATCATGGCGACTGAAATACCTATATATGACCAGAATGCCTATAAGTAAACGATAAACATAAATATCGCCCTTAACGTTGCTATGATAATGATTATAATACTGATGATTTTTATTTTAGTAATAAGAATGGTATTTTACAGGTGGCGTTTGGATTTACAGTGAAAATGGCACAAGAGGAGAGGCCAGTGCCATGTACAATGGACTTGTTACTAATTCCAGCAAGGAAATGATGTGTTTCAGTGACTTTGCCTTTCCAGCTGAACACCCGCCATATCTGTCTACTCATCACGTAATTAAATACTACCGTGACTATGCCGAACATTATGATATTATGAAATACGTAAAATTTAACACAGAAGTGGTCGATGTTAGTCCAACAGAAAATAACAAAACGACTGGCCAATGGAATGTTACAGTTCGACAAAGGAACCAAGAGCAGCTTGTTGAACAAACTGACGTATTTGATGCCGTAATGGTTTGCACGGGAAAGCACTCCAAGTGCAGAATCCCTGAATATCCAAGAATGGACAAGTTTAAAGGTCAAATCATACATAGCAACACATTCAGAAGAGGAGAAGATTTTGTTGGTCAGAATGTACTTGTAGTTGGTATGTATTATACTACCAAGACGCTTTCCTATACCAGAATAATTTATAATTAATACAAAATATTCAAAATTGTATTATAACATTACTATATTTTACGATAGTGACATTATTGTAGCCAAAAGTAGTTAATTATGAATTGTATTTTTTTTTAATTAGGTGCATCCCATTCTGCAGGGGATCTGGCTACGCAATGCAGTCAGCATACAAATTCGGTAAGAATCCTTACTATAATTTCATTATCTACAATTATATACGGTAACATATTAGTTATACTTTGTACACAAAATATTCATTCAATTCAAACAAACATAATGGTACAAACTTTGAATACGTAGGCCTATGATAGACGCTCTGTTGACATTTTACATGTAGTCTTTCTTAAAATATCCATAAATCAGTTGCATAATCACCCCATTGAAATTTATGTTAAAACTGGCGCTTAAAATATTGAATCCATTTTATTAGGCGATATGATTAAGGTAGTTATTTAGTTATTTGTCTTTTAGACATACATCAGCCTCAGAAATGGCTGCTATGTGTTGCCAAGACGAGGACCGAATGGAATACCAATTGACACCGTTGCGAACCGTCGTTTTTCATGTAAGATTCCTGGATTTATACGATCAAAAATGCTGACCAGTCTTGTTGAGTCGAGGATGGATCTAGATAATCTTAGCCTCAGATCAGACAAGAAAAATTTCTTCAGTTCAAGCATGATGGTAAATGACTTATTACCAGATCGAATTCTCAATGGGACTCTTAAAGTGAAGGCACACATTGAAAGGTTTACAAAGAATGGTGTAAAGTTTGTTGATGGAACGTATATCGAAGATATTGACACAATCGTCTTTGCAACTGGATACTACACATCCTTCCCCTTTATTAGTCGTGAAATTTTTGATGGTAATTATTACTATTTTCCCTTTTCATGTGAATTATTAAGATTAGCCCGTTTGTTGTTAAGTGTAATTATATTAATTATAATCGTATATACTTTTTGGTACTTATGAAACGAAATGTATTACCTTTACATTGTGGTAATTCTTGTAGGCGTACTATGTTTATTTTGTAATTGGCCGAATCTTTTATTTGATTATTTTTTTGTTATTAGAAACAAAAATGGAGCTTTTCAAACACATTCTATCTCCGAAGTACACAACGCTTGCCTTCATTGGAGCCGTCGGAGCCGTTGGCTCACAGGGACCAGTATACGAGCTACAAGCCCGCTGGACTGTTTCTGTATTTTCAGGCACATTGAAGCTTCCTGATGTAAATGCTCGTCAAATCCACGCAAAAAAACGTGTTGATAAAATGATAAAACTATATGGCTACCTAAAAATAAAGGTAAGATAGCGTTCAGTACAATCTATTTTTTTAATATTAAAAATATTTATAACCAGGTTTCGTTATACCTCTATTTCTATGCAATAGATTTGGTGCCAATATAGAAAGGCTAATCCCATTATCCAGGTGAATAGTTTTGTCTTGGAGAAACAAAACCTCATTGGCCAACACATGAAAATACTGTTAGTGCCTATGATACGCTATCCCTGATCAATTATGTGATTTTATCTGTTGCTAACGTACATTATCTAACGTGATAGTCTGCTTTATAACATACTCAGTTTTTTTTATTCAATGCACAAATGAAACAAAAATCATCAGCACAAAATCAATAGGCATAAATATAAAACACCTTTTACGATTGACCCTTTAAGAAAATATCCGACTTCTACATCACTGTGGCTCCATACTTGACTGTGGTATGATATGATCTACCACCTTTTATCAACATTTATATTTCTAATAAGAAAAAAGTCATTATTAGTATTACAACACGATTTTACAACATAGGTATTTAGAGACATCAACCAAATAGAAAAAAAAACATGAATACAAGCATTAGATAAGCAGAGCAAGAGTGTGGAAAGAGTTGGGATACATTGAATTTAGACAGGTACACGTGCAAAAAAAAAAATTAATAAATGCAAATCAAACCTAATCCAAATCAAATCACTGTGTATCAACAATTTGTATACGGTATGCTGGAACTTTTTTTATTTGTGCACCCATCGCATGGCATATACTCGCCTATCAATGTGACATTGGATGTATCTGAATTGTTTCTCAGTCGGCTAAGCTGGTGGTAGCCGCTGTGTGTTCGCTGAACCGTGGAGATCTCTAGGTCCCCGGTTCAATTCCCATCGCTACCTCTCCTTGTGTTTCAGCTTGAGGGCTGAAATAAAGTTACAATAGCGCACCGTCTTTCGGATGAGACGTTTAAGCCATTGGTCCCGTGTGCATTATGGCCCATGTGCACGTTAAAGAACGCAGTACACTCTTCGGAAAAGAGTAGAGGATTGTCTCCCGGTGTACTGCCCAAACACCACCAGAAGGACCCTACTGCAAATAAGTCTTCTTCTAGACTTTCGTGGGCTATCCTTGGTGTTTACACCGAATAAATCCAATCCAATCCAATCTCTGCGAACTGAACTTATACTACTGTGTTGAATGTCACTAATATGGCATATAATAAGTCTTCATTACTCAATCTACGGGGTGGTAAATTATTACAGGTAATCCTTAAATTATAACATACTTATCAATATTTAATCTTTAAATAATGTTTAACATTAATAAAAAAAAACCTGATTAATTGAAAAATGAAACGCCGCAGAAAGGGTGTATATAATTGGTTATAATGATTATATATAGCATTTATTTTATTCCATTTTTTTTAATAGTTAAGGCCAATACCAAAAAAATTGATAGGAAGAAATATGATACACTTTTTACGGTTGTCACCAAGAAAATATTTGACTACAAAGTTATTTACGTTTTTAAGTAAAATAGTCAGTATTACAATACGATTGTACAACAAATCAACTCAACTCGGATTTTAATACTAGTTTCTTCAGCTATCAAAAAAAAAAAAAAAAGAGAAAGTAACTGGCTCGCCAGGGCCGTATCCAGGATTATTAATGGTTGAAGCGGGGGGTCTTTGGGTGTGGAAAGGTAGACCAACTGGGGTTAGGGGACCGATTCGGTTGGATCACAGCTTCGATTGTTTATTCTGTGGCTTCCTTAATGTACATATACAGGCCTAACGATAAATTCATGGTTAAAATGTAATTAATTAAGATTTTTTGCAATGTTTACAAAAAAACATTTTTCTTTCTTAGTTTGCTCCAGTACCCTACCAAGAGGAACTAGCCAATGATATTGGCGTGAAACCGACTCTTGATATGTTTCTAACTGACCCGAAGCTTGCTGTTAAAGTATTTTTCGGACCAGCTTACCCGCCATCGTACAGACTTAAGGGACCTCATACTTGGGCAGGTGCAAGAGATGCTATCATGAAAGGTTGGGAGAACACCACCAGCCCGACAAGAACAAGACAAATTACTAATCAACATGATGTAACAGCTCATCTTATATTTATTGCAATGTTTCTGTTCTCTCTTATATTAGCTATATTTTTCCGAAATTAATTTGCACAGGGTATTTTAATTAGACCAAACTGATTTAAATAGTATGTAGCACGTAATAAATATGTTAATCGTGTTGTTGTACCGTTTTGTATATAGTATCCTAACTAAATCGAACAATTATTATTTTTTTCTCTTTTGTGGGATCGTCCCACTTTTATTTCATCATAATGTCTTAAACTACGTAGATATATTATACATAACATATAGTCTACATTTTAACAGTTATTATATATATTAAGTAAATAATAGTATGAAATATATATCTGTTATGTAATTACTTAGTACACGTCTCTTTACTGTTCTTCATAATAGGTGTTCAGACATCGACTATTGTACTCTTTATTTATTTTATTTTTTTATCATTTTCTTTTATTGTGTCTTCCGTAGAAGTCAACCATCACATATTTTTACATGGACCATTTATTTTTTGCTTTTTCCTTATTAATTAAAAATTCACATGTAATTAGTCTGTTTAGTTCAGATAAAAACATCACTCAAGGACATTTTGTCCTCAAACATAATCTATTCATTATTTTAACTTTATAAATACAAACGTCAAAAATTGAAATCATTTCGTTCAATCTTTCGCTATAGCTTCCAATAACGATTTTGTTCCATTGTACTTTATCATATATTTTTAAACATGATCGCATTTTATTGAGCGCTAAATGCTTATCTAAATTTATGTTGGTCATACCTAATGTATACTTTACTGGGTACATATAAAAACATGGAATGCACTTCCATTTACCGGGATCTGGACTTAAAAGTCGTTTGACCCAACTTAACTTGAGTGAGTCTAGCATATAATTAATGTCTATCATTTTTAGACCTCCTTTGTTTAGCTCTTGAATGATCGTGTTTCTTTTTATTTTTTATATTTTTTCCATTCCACAAGAATTTATATATAATTTTGTTTACCTTGGGAATAATTAATTCTGGCATTTTTATCATGTTTGCATTATACACAAGTTTAGCAAGAGCAAGTATTTTGATTACTGTAATCCTTCCGAAGAAGGATAGCTCTCTTTTTTTCCCATAGTTTTAAAAGTTGTTCTAAATTTAACATCTTATCATCCCAGTTTTTTGTGTTACATATTTTCTTGTCATAACCGATGAAAATTCCTAGAAACTTTACTGGTTCCTAAATAAAAGTAATCCCACATGTATCATTGGAATTTTTTTTATTACAACCAATCCACATACCTTTGGTTTTGGTTTTATTAAGTTTTAGACCTGAAACACTACAAAATTATTCGATTTCTTTAAAGAAATTGCTTATGCTTATTTTATCTATTGCAAATAACACAGTATCATCAGCTAATTGAGCTATGTTTACATTCTCTGTTTTATGAAATGATGGTAGATCAATACCTTGATACAATGCGCTGTTTTGTATATTAATTGCCATTAATTCTATTAAAACAAATAGCAAGGCTGAAAGGTGGCATCCTTGACGGATCCCACATTTCATACAAAAACTCTCGGATATCCATCCGTTGTTAATGGATGGATTCTAGTTCAAAACGTAAATCAAAAACCAGCCTGGTTTAAAATGCATTTTACATCAACACTAGAAATTGACTTTTGCTGCGTATGGCACTAGACTTGCGAAATGTAAATCAAAACTAATCAGCCAAGCATGACGTGGGCCTGTTCCATTAATGATGGGGGAATCATTTTCGCTGCAGTCCAATGCCGTGAACAACGCTTCTTATTGCGTCTGTTAATTTTTATTGGTAGGGTACCGCGATCACGAGCCATATGTTAGGCATTATAGGCCAGGCTTATGTGGGTTGGGATTTGCAACAATGTCTTGGACTAGGCCTCTATACTATAGTAGGAGGCCTGGTCCTAGTCTAGGCCTATAATATAGTAAAATTCTGTATAAGTAGTCATATGATTACAGGTTTACATTGTACCAAGACCGATGTTAAAGATCGCATTTATTTTTCATTGAAAATAAAAAGAAAACTTTAAATAATTTAACTTAAAGATTTTAAAATATTCCAAACCTGTACGCTTAAAAAAAATAATAAAATAAAATAATTTAAAAAAATAAATAAAGTTAACATAAAACACAAACAACACGATAGATTATAAAGTTTGAGAGAATAATTGGTATACTGTACTGTATTTCTGAAGTGCCATTCGTTTTGGGGTTGCTACAATCAGGAGTTACAATCGATCCAACAAAAGGAAAAGCACTATCTATTTCCTTACATTCCAAAAAGGAGGATTTTGGATGCTATTTAAAATTTGCTGGGTTGAAAAATTATCTGTGTGATCAATCAGCAAAAATCCATCAGCATTATTTATGAAAAGGAGTGCGCTAAGTTAGTAGTTGCACCAAACTCAGTAATTTTGGCCAATTCTCGATTTTCTCAATTTAAAAATTGTTTTGGTGCTTCTTCAATCAAGATGTACCTTCTACTTTTGACTTGGATTTTGATCTATAATGCTGTCTTAGGCCATGTTTTTGGATCTGATTTTCCTAGGCTACAACAAGCTAGCATTATCCAGTACTCACCTGGAATGCTTTTACGCATTCGATCGCATGCTAAGCACCTGGACATCGCTCGTGAAGTGAAAACAATGCTATGAGCTGAAAATACATCGACGAACACGACGTGGACGTCGTGCGGGAAAGGGTGTTCGTAAAGGGCAAGGAAAAAGACAAGTTGATGGGCCTAGGGCTAAGCATGGTCTTAATGCAAGTATTGGTTTAAAGTGTTTTTTGTTTAATGCACATTCTGTATGTAATAAAACAACATTCTTACAAGAAACCATTCTTGAAAATAACTCTGATCTATGTGTTTTGACTGAAACATGGTTAAATCCAGGAGACACAGGCCCGTAGCCAGGTCATTTCAAGGGGGGGGGGGGTTCTCTGGGCGTGGGGTCCAGAGGCCTGCCTAATGGCCCCGGCGGGGTCGGGGGCAAAGCCCCCGAAGCCAGAGCAGTTTTTGTGTTTAATGGGTCAATATAATGTTATAAAAGCAGTTATGTTTTGAAAAAGATCTATGTAATAAAAAGGTGGTAATATAATAAAATTAGAAAATATTTCGTGAGTGGATTTCCCGTACGATTAAAAATCGTAACTGTACTGCATCGTGAGTGGATTTCCCGTACGACTAAACATCGTAACGGTACTTGGTTTGGTCTACCGGATTTCGTGCTTCGAACAGGTAATTCCATTCATAGAAGAAGCCTTTTCATGGAGAAAGTGTACCTTTTTAGCAAAGGTTTGTCTAGGTCGAAACTAACTCCGGCTATATAAAAATTGATTAGAATATTGAAAATGTTATTCGTGTTAATAAATAGATAAAGAATACTAGGCCTAATATGTCCATTTATATTGATCTAATCTACGTGTATTTACTTTCATAGTTTATATTTAAATATTTAAAACAATTGTTGATAAATTTATTTAAAATACTATATGAAATAATTTAATCATTAAAATTTATGATAATAATTGATATTTAAATAAAGCAAAAGATTTGAAACATGTTAAATACAGACACAAAGTATACATAAACCTATTTCTAGATTACAGAAAATATGTAAATCTGTATTAAAATGATATAAATTTATATAATAGAAATATTATGCGTAAATATGTATTTAGTATAACAAATTAAATTTAAACGAGAATATGGAAGAAGCAGAGGAAGAAAGAAGAATAGGAAAACATTGAAAATGAACAATAATAATCTTTTTTTTCATTATTGCATCACGTTTTTGTGAAAATAACCCATCTGTCGTTTTCTTCTTTGCCACAGTGGACGAAAAAAGTCAGTTATTCTACGACTTTTCGTAATTCTTTAAAATTAACACTCGTTTTGACGCACTCCGTTCTGTTGTGTGTGTGTCTGCTGTTGAAAACAACCTTCCTAATTTTGTGACTGGCTATGTTGACTGAGATGGACCATATGTTGACTTATTAATAATATTTTGTTTGGGATGGAAAAAGGGGTCAATTTCCCAAAAATGCTCCATCAGCAAATAGGTTAGTGTGCGCTGTGGACAGTATGGCTATGGAATTTACTAACCACACAGTCCAGAATCAGGTGATTAAGTCGCAAAACTTTAGCTGCATTTGGTGGATTAAGTCGCAAAACTTTAGCTTCGTTTAGTGGCACCATTTACTCTAGGTAGACGGCGACCGGTTTCGTTACCTGTTGGTACCGTACATTTCTTACAAACATTCAGGCAAAGGCCAGTCAAAGTTGAGACGACCGAAGCCGGATTTTTATCGATGTTTGCCCATCCTTATATATGAGCCATCGTAAATTCATGGTTTGCCGGAGTTGCGTTCAATTTAAATCTCTGAACTTCTGAAACCGAGATACGAATGAAGGCTTGCATCGCAGTCTAGAATTTAAAAACGGGTGACCAAATAATGAATTAGGTGCTAAATGTTGATTTAATGCTGGGTAAGTTAAAAACAGACATTCCGTCCGAGTGGGATTCATTCAAAAATTTGAGGGGGTTCGCTAGAAAACAGGGGGGTTCGCCCGAACCATAAAAACTGAACCATAAAAACTGTTACTGTTTATTAACTTACATAAGTAAATTATGTAGTTGAAATTGCATATAATCCCATTTACTCCAAATTAACGTGTATTTGAATGGAATTCAATGTTGACGGGTAAAACCTTTCCGAGGTCACTTTTATTTAACAGTAAATTCATATATTGAGGTTCGATTAATATATGAAATTATATTTTATATTTTTCCACTTTAATTTTTACCCAAAGCCTCTACTTTGCAAACGCACTAATTGTGTGCCCGTGTTCTCATAGTTAAGAATATGAAATCTTTGAAAGCTCTTTTTAAAAAAAAAAAAAAACCTACTCAGCTGATATACCTGTACATTATAGATGTACATACTGTCTGCCATGAGAAAAAAAATGAAAACAAATCCATATTTTAAATTGCCTAAATTGTATATTTAATTATTAACTTACAGCCAAATGTAAGGTTTGCTAAAGTCAGGTACTGAAAGAAAAGTAATGTCTATGACGGCATTAAAAACCGATACGCTCTCACAATGTGCGGTATCATTTACAGTATTTATATTTATATATGTTCATGTTATGCAGCAAACTATGGTTGTACATAGTATAATAATAATATTATTATTATTATTATTATTATTATTATTATTATTATTATTATTATTTTTATATTTTAACAGTGTTAACGGATATCTTGATTTATGTTATATGTTACTATTCTTATTCCAGCCGTACCTCAAGATTTATCTGGTTTAACGCCCCTTCGAGGCACACAGTTGTGTAACAATGTACCTGACGGTTATTTGAATCTGTTAAATCATGAAGCCTCTGTGGTCTAATTGTTATGACGCTCGCCTTGACAACAAGGGCTCAGGTTCGAATCCCATAGAAATCATTTTATTAACACAGTGTATTTATTTAAAGGACAACATTCGTTGAGAACTATGCTACACGATGTATCTTTATGTCAAACAAAAAGATCTAACAAATTCAAGTAAATTTAAACAACAATGGATGACAAATGGATTATTAAAATCTAGCAAAAAGAAACTTAAACTTTATAAAAAATACTTAAAGTCGCAAAACCTCATGGACAAAGAAAACCATGATAAATATCGTAACGTGTATAATAAGTTATATAAAAGGGCAAGAAGGGACTTCTATATATCCGGATTATCAAAATGCCATGGGGACATGAAAAAAACCTGGGGTACAATAAACTCTGTTATAAATCCAAATAAGACTAAGCTAAAATTTCCCGATACCATTAAGCATAATGATGATACATTTACAGATCCTACTATAATACCAGAACAGTTTAATAATTATTTCATTAACATCGGACAACAATTATGCAAAGATATAAACTCTAATGTCAATCCATTACGTTATTTAAAAAAAAGGCAAGCTAACTCATTTTACATTAAACCTGTTACAAGTGGTCCAGGGGCAGAGGCCTGGAGGGGGTTTGTGAGAAAAGCGACAAAGTATCATTTTGATGGTCTTACATAATAGATTTCTCAAACACATAATTCATGAATATTTCATTAAAATTTTCATTAATTTTGGTGTTTTTGTGACCTGAAAAGTAACGTTATTATGTCATGTACATCTGCATGCCTATAGATAACATTCTTTATATTATATAGATCAATCTGCAATCACCGGAGACGATCAATTTCTAACAAATTTCATGCCACATTATTAAAAATCAACGGTTAGATACGCTGGAAAATATATAATGCAATGCATGCTATAGCATTTTGTGATAATTAGGAACGATTTTGTGAAATCATAGGTTTTAAAAAGTGTACCTTTTGGAATTTGAGGGGGTTGCGTCCGCACCCTCTGCACCCCACCCCCCTGCCTACGGGCCTGAACTTGTGATCGCGGTACCCTGACCATTAAAAATTAGCAGACGCACTGGGAAGCGTTGTTCACGGCATTGGACTGCAGCGAAAAATGATTCCCCCATCATTAATGGAACAAGCCCACGTCATGCTTGGCTGATTAGTTTTGATTTACATTTCGCAAGTCTAGTGCCATACGCAGCAAAAGTCCATTTCTAGTGTTGTTGTAAAAAAATGCATTTCCAACCAGGCTGGTTTTTGATTTACGTTTTGGAATAGATTTTGGAGAGGGCGTTTCATCGAGTCAGACCTATGTTTTGAATTTGAATTACATTTTAAAGAAATTAGAACTACATTTTGAAAAATTTGAACTACGTTTTGATAAATTAGAACTTCATTTTGGGAAACTAGATCTACATTTTGAGAAATTTACGCCTATGTTTTTATAAATTAGACATTGAATTTTGCAATAACATGGACTTCTGCTGCGTATGGCACCCCATAAGAAAAACCATGAGAATTTCTACCTCTCCAAGTTGCATCTATCTCAAGTATAGCCTGGTCTAGAAGCAATTGAGTTAGAATAAAGCTTGTCATTGATTGATCATCATCAGACTTAACTCTAAGATGTATTGTCCCTTTAAAAATACCAAAAACAAAATTTAAAAAAATCATATGAATAATTTTTGAAATTAATTTGCCCATTTTGAAGAAACATAAAAGTAATTTAGTTGAACATAAAAATTGTTTACTCATACCTTTACAGTGAAATAAAGTAAAATTATTTTTTATGACTTTTTGTCATTTCAAGGGACAATACATCTTTAAAGTGAATTGTAAAACATGAAACATTAAACACACCTGACCACAGGATGGTTGAAATACGTACCGTACATTTTAACTTTTGTCATTTGCTCCTTACTAAATATTTATGGAGCGATGCATTTATGATATAAAATCGTTTGAATGATATACCTGATAGATTCTCATGGTATATTATATTATGTATTTATATAGATAGTTAAATAATACATTGATTTATATGGTAATTTATGATACTATTTAACTATGAATGAAATCGTTTGTATGATAAACAGATTGATTCCATTGTATATTGGTATGAACCATGAATGATGTAATTTACCTGATATACTTATTTCTTTGTATGTTAAATTTAATATGAATACGATTGGCATGATATACCGATTGATTTCCATGATTTATATATAGTTAATTATAGTGAATGAAATTAATGCATATGTGTTTATTAACTTACATAAGTAAATTATGTAGTTGAAATTGCATATAATCCCATTTACTCCAAATTAACGTGTATTTGAATGGAATTCAATGTTGACGGGTAAAACCTTTCCGAGGTCACTTTTATTTAACAGTAAATTCATATATTGAGGTTCGATTAATATATGAAATTATATTTTATATTTTTCCACTTTAATTTTTACCCAACAGCCTCTACTTTGCAAACGCACTAATTGTGTGCCCGTGTTCTCATAGTTAAGAATATGAAATCTTTGAAAGCTTTTTTTTTTAAAAAAAAAACCTACTCAGCTGATATACCTGTACATTATAGATGTACATACTGTCTGCCATGAGAAAAAAATGAAAACAAATCCATATTTTAAATTGCCTAAATTGTATATTTAATTATTAACTTACAAGCAAATGTAAGGTTTGCTAAAGTCAGGTACTGAAAGAAAAGTAATGTCTATGACGGCATTAAAAACCGATACGCTCTCACAATGTGCGGTATCATTTACAGTATTTATATTTATATATGTTCATGTTATGCAGCAAACTATGGTTGTACATAGTATAATAATAATATTATTATTATTATTATTATTATTATTATTATTATTTTTTTATTTTTTTTTATTTTAACATTTACTCCAAATTAACGTGTATTTGAATGGAATTCAATGTTGACGGGTAAAACCTTTCCGAGGTCACTTTTATTTAACAGTAAATTCATATATTGAGGTTCGATTAATATATGAAATTATATTTTATATTTTTCCACTTTAATTTTTACCCAACAGCCTCTACTTTGCAAACGCACTAATTGTGTGCCCGTGTTCTCATAGTTAAGAATATGAAATCTTTGAAAGCTTTTTTTAAAAAAAAAAACCTACTCAGCTGATATACCTGTACATTATAGATGTACATACTGTCTGCCATGAGAAAAAAAATGAAAACAAATCCAAATCCATTTAAATTGCCTAAATTGTATATTTAATTATTAACTTGCAACCAAATGTAAGGTTTGCTAAAGTCAGGTACTGAAAGAAAAGTAATGTCTATGACGGCATTAAAAACCGATACGCTCTCACAATGTGCGGTATCATTTACAGTATTTATATTTATATATGTTCATGTTATGCAGCAAACTATGGTTGTACATAGTATAATAATAATACTAATATTATTATTATTATTATTATTATTATTATTATTATTATTATTATTATTTTTATATTTTAACAGTGTTAACGGGTATCTTGATTTATGTTATATGTTACTATTCTTATTCCAGCCGTACCTCAAGATTTATCTGGTTTAACGCCCCTTCGAGGCACACAGTTGTGTAACAATGTACCTGACGGTTATTTGAATCTGTTCAATCATGAAGCCTCTGTGGTCTAATTGTTATGACGCTCGCCTTGACAGCAAGGGCTCAGGTTCGAATCCCATAGAAATCATTTTATTAACACAGTGTATTTATTTAAAGGACAACATTCGTTGAGAACTATGCTACACGATGTATCTTTATGTCAAACAAAAAGATCTAACAAATTCAAGTAAATTTAAACAAAAATGGATGACAAATGGATTATTAAAATCTAGCAAAAAGAAACTTAAACTTTATAAAAAATACTTAAAGTCGCAAAACCTCATGGACGAAGAAAACCATGATAAATACCGTAACGTGTATAATAAGTTATGTAAAAGGGCAAGAAGGGACTTCTATATATCCGGATTATCAAAATGCCATGGGGACATGAAAAAAACCTGGGACACAATAAACTCTGTTATAAATCCAAATAAGACTAAGCTAAAATTTCCCTATACATTAAACATAATGATGATACATTTACAGATCCTACTATAATACCAGAACAGTTTAATAATTATTTCATTAACATCGGACAACAATTATGCAAAGATATAAACTCTAATGTCAATCCATTACGTTATTTAAAAAAAGGCAAGCTAACTCATTTTACATTAAACCTGTTACAATTAAAGAAATAGTCTGATATAATCAGAAATCTAGACAACAATAAGAGTTCCGGATATGATAATATATCTCCAAAAATAATAAAAAGGATTTCAAATATTATCGTAAGCCCCCTAGTCCACATTATAAACTGTTCTTTTGAAACTGGCATTGTTCCCGATAAACTAAAGATTGCTAAGGTTATCCCCATTTACAAAAAGGAAAACATGATGAAATTACTAATTAACGGCCGATAACTGTGCTACCTGTTTTTTCTAAAATTTTCGAGAAGGCAATGCACGATAGACTTTATGACTACCTAACTAAATATTATTAAACCCCCACCAATACGGATTCCGTGCTAAACACTCCACCTCGCATGCCATCCTTGAACTAGTTAAAGCTATCTTTTGAATCAAATATATTTCTTGCCAGTGTTTTTATGGACCTGTCAAAAGCTTTTGATGTAATGAATCATGATATATTGATACAAAAGATTCATCATTACGGTATAAGGGGCTCATGGTTGAAATGGTTCATGAGTTACCTAGAAGGCAGAAAATAATTTGTCAGCATAAATGATATAAAATCATCACTATCTGAAATTACTTGTGGGGTCCCCCAGGGGTCGATTCTAGGCCCTTTGCTATTTATACTGTATGTATTAAACGATATAGGCCTATGCAATGTTAGCAATGTAGTTAAGGTAAGCTCTTACGCAAATGATACCACTGTTTATTATTCAACTAAAAATATTACTAATTTAATCCATACATTGAACTTTGAACTTTCAAAATTTAATGAATGGTTTAAAGCAAATAAACTTGTCTTAAATATAAATAAAACAAACTCTGTTTTTTCCAACCACAAAACATATTAAAACAGTCACAAAATATCTCTATCGAAATAATTGGTATAAACCTAAAAAGAATGGATAGCGTCACATTCTTAGGTATTGTTATAAACGAAAATTTAAGCTGGAAACCCCACATTAAATATGTATGCAACAAAATATCTAAGGCCATTGGTATCAACTGTAAAGTAAAAAACATAGATGTCCTTTATTCGAACACTGTATTTTCCTTTCTTGGATGATCTATATATAATTTAACTATGTTAGCGGCTATCTTGATTTATATTATATTATATTATATTATATATACATATATATATACTTATATACATATTATATACACATATAAATATATACATACATATATAGACAAATATATATTATATATTTAAACACAAATATATATATATATACAGTATATATAAACATATATATATAAACACAAATATATGTATATGTATATATATATGTATATATATATATATATATATATATATACAATTAGTTTACTTTACTTTGTCGAATTAGGGAGATCATAAAAACATATGTTTGAAATTTTGAATAATTGAATACCACCTCCGCTACGCCAGTGCCATTTACAGCTGATATATTCTATCACAATGCGGGGTAAAATTTACAGTAATTATATGTATATATGTTTATGGTAACATGGTACGCAGCAAACTATGATTATAAAACCAAAAAGAATTTGTGATCAACAGGTCGATTATGCATAGTTCCACAATTCTGTACATTTTAGTATTTGCCATAATTTGCCATAACAAATGGCGGCAGTTTGGCGCAGCGGTTAAGGTTTGGGCTTTCTATCGTAAGGTTGGGGTTTCGAATCTCCGCTGTGCAGATTCGCTTGTGTCCTTGGGCAAGGCACTTTAGCTACATTTGCTTCAGTCCACCCAGCTGTGTCAATGGGTACCAGCAAACTGCTGGAAAGGATTTTGTTAGTTTAGTTAGTAATGATCACCAAATGATTGTTCGATTTGCTCATACTATGCGTATAAAACATATATGATCACGTGTTACATATTATTTAAACCACTCTGGACTAATTAAAATACTGTCTTTCATACGCAAACTAATTTTAGAACAAGATTACTAATATAAGAAAGAACAGAAAAATTGCAGTAAATAGAATATGACCCGTTACACCATGTTCTTTAGAAATGTGTCTTGTTTTTGTCGAACTAATGGTGTTCTCCCAGCCTTTCATGATAGCATCTCTTGCACCTGCCCAAGCATGAGGTCCCTGAAGTCTGTACGATGGCGGGTAAGCTGGTCCGAAAAATACCTTAACAGCAAGTTTAGGGTCAGTTAGAAACATATCAAGAGTCGGTATCACGCCAATATCATTGGCTAGTTCCTCTTGGTAGGGTACTGGTGCAAACTAAGAAAGAAAAGTGTTTTTGTAAACATTGCAAAGAAATATTAAATCATTACATTTTAACCATGAATCTATCGTTAGGCCTGTATATGTACATTAAGGAAACCACAGAATAAACAATCGAAGCTGTGATCCAACCGAATCGGTCCCCTAACCCCAGCTGGTCTACCTTTCCACACCCAAGCACCTCCCACCCCCAACCATTAATAATCCTGGATACGGCCCTGGCGAGCCAGTTACTTTCTCTTTTTTTTTTTTTTTTTTGATAGCTGAAGAAACTAGTATTAAAATCCGAGTTGAGTTGATTTGTTGTACAATCGTATTGTAATACTGACTATTCTACTTAAAAACGTAAATAACTTTGTAGTCAAATATTTTTTTAAAAAGTGTATCATATTTCTTCCTATCGATTTTGTTCTAATTATTTTTTTTTCATTTGTGCACTGATTATAACAATTTCCGAGTAGGCTATGAGTAGGTAAATTAATGTTTATTAACCACAGATAAGACGTCCGTTGGAAGAGACTAATGACTAGAATTGTTCAGTGAGCGTGTCATAGACAATGTAATGCCATACGCTGTAAAAACAGCGTGGAGCATTTAAACACAAAGTTCCACGCAATGTTGTCCAGTCTTTGGTGACACGTTTAAAATCTAAGCGTGTTAGATATATCTTAATGTGCTTAGGATCTTGACGTGTTTAGCAATAAATGTGCTTAGTAATTGACATCATGATGTCAAATACCTAGGCACATTACACGTCAGACACTTAAACAGGCCTGGCCTAAACACGTTTAGCTTTTAAACGTGTCACCAAAAAAGGGACAACATTGCGTGGATCTTTGTGTTTAAATGCTCCACGCTGTTTTTACTGTGTATTTTTGTCATTGCTATTTCGTTTCTTCCAGTGGCGTATCTACGGGGAAAAAACAAATTACTCACGCCCCCCCAAAAAAATCATGGTCAAGTAGTTAATAATCACCTAAAATCACCTTATTTTGCAAATTAGCGCCCCTCAACTGAACACCGAGCCTCCCCCTTCA
>NW_022700624.1:86930-88815 GCF_011630105.1 Anneissia japonica
TAACCCCCCCCCCCCCCTTTCAAGACTTCTAGATACGTCACTGGTTTCTTCTACACCAAATTATTCAACTGGGTAGTGGGATTGTTTTTCTCTACTGACACTGATTCTATGGCATAGAAATAGTGCTATATAAAAAAAAAACTGGTTATAAATCTTCAACGTCATCTTACTTTTATTTTCAGATAGCCATATCGTTTTATCATGCCATCAACACGTTTTTTGGCATCCATCTGACAAGCCTTCAAATCAGGAAGCTTCACAGTGCCTGAAAATACAGAAGCAGCCCAGCGGGCTTGTAGTTCGTATACTGGCGCTTGTGCCCCAATGGCTCCCACGGATCCAATGAATGCAAGTGTTGTGTACTTCGGAGATAGAATGTGTTTGAATAGCTCCAGCTTTCTTTCTAATATAAAAAATAATCAAATAAAAGATTCGGCACAATTAGAAAATAAACAAAGGTCTACAAGAGTTACTAAAATTTATGGATAATACATTTTGTTTTATAAAGACAAAAATTTAATACGATTATGAAGTCACTTTCGACATAAGCGATAAACGGGCTAAATTATAATAATTCGCATGGATGGAGAAAATGATAATTACCATCAACAATTTCACGACTAATAAAAGGAAAAGTTATGCCATATCCAGTTGCAAAAATAACAGTGTCAATATCTTCGATATATGTTCTGTCAACAAACATTACACCATTCTTAGTAAACTTCTCGATGTGTGCCTTCACTTTAAGTGTCCCGTTGAGAATTCGATCTGGTAATGAGTCATTTACCATTACGCTTGCGCTAAAGACATGTCTGTCTGATCTCAGGCCGAGACTATCATGGTCCACCCTTGACTCAACCAGACTGGTCAGCATTTTTGATCTTATAAATCCAGGAATCTTAGACGAAAAACGGCGGTTTGCCACTGAGTCCATTGGTTGTCCATTTGGCCCTCGTCTAGCCAACACGTAGCAACCATTTCGGAGGCTAATGTACGTCTAAACGAAAAATAATTGAGAGTTCAACATCTATTATACTAAAATGCATTAATAATTAAAGCGCCGTTTGAAACATAAATTTATAAGCGGTGCTATTTACAAATTATTAAAGATAGGCCTATTATCTACTAGTAAAGTATCAACAAAGCGTTAACATTTTTCCCCTAACTGGGAATATTTGCTTGAATTGAATGACTGTTTTTTAGAAAGTATAATTAATAGTATGTTAGATATATTGTAGATAACGTAGTCTACTAGAATTCTTACCGACTTAGCATAATGACTGCATTGCGTAGCCACATCCCCCGCAGAATGCGATGCACCTAAAATTTGAAAGACATTTATACAATTTATAAATAACTAATTTTCTGGATACAGTAATTTTGTGGATACAAAATGTCACAGGGAACTCAAAAGTAATCTTAATTCACAATTTCAGTGCCTGGCGATATATATAAATCATAAATGTGGATTGAGTTATACACCTGAAAGTTTATTTTATTATTAGCAATTTTTTAATTACCAAAACACAGCAATTTATGAATTCCTAGACTTCGTGTAGGCGAACTGTTATGTAGGGCAAGACCATTTGACAGCACTACATTCGAAACACCGGCTACTCCAACGTTTAAATTTTCCGGTCCTCTCGATGCCGGTTACACCTACGGGTGAATTTTCGATACGTCCCGGCAATACGGGGACCCGGCCAGTGCCCCGCTATGGCCCGGGCCCGAGTCCGGGGGCCGTGACTACAATTGACAAGTGCATAAAGTCATTAATAACCTGTCAAAATGTCATTTATGTGTTTCTGTATCTCATCGGCGTCCAAACCATTCATTTTTACATCTGTCTCTTATACACATCTAGATGTGTATAAGAGACAGGTGT
>NW_022700624.1:88821-100411 GCF_011630105.1 Anneissia japonica
GCTTCTCCTACCTCCTTACCTCGTTTCGCCGCCACTGTTTATAGCTACAACAGGTTCCAATCAAATTTACTGACTCTGTGCCACCACCTAGCTTCATACCATGGAAAATCTACGAAGACTTTCGTAAGAAAGTTGAACAAACCGGCAGACCTGACAACATTCCCCCAAAATGTACTAAAAGAATGTGCTTATTAACTAAGTAAACCTGTTCCTGATATCATAAATGCTTAGTTTTTTCCACGGTGTTGAACTTCTACAGTGGAAATGTGCTATACCAATTCCAAAGCAACACACAGCCGTTATTAATAAGCTAATACTGGTGATCTCTAACATCCACTTTGGCTAACATTGCTGACGGTAAAGTACACGCTGCTAGTATTGACATTGAAATATATGGATGATCATTCACTTGGATGATGAATCCTTAAATGCTGTCGAATGTAGACTACGGTAGAATCATGAACCTATTAATAATTAAAAATAATTAATAGGTCCATGGTAGAATACAGTATAGTAGATTATGGGATGCCCTCGATGTATTGCAACAGTGGTTTGATAGTTCACATTGAATCCTACCAAATGTTTGACCATTAGGTTTTATTTTGGAAGCAAATAATTTTCAAATTTATATCTCAAAATTAAAGGTCAAACCTTAATCCTATGGTCAATAGTGTTAAGGTGTTTAGTGTTGAAAAAAGATATTAAATGCGATAATAATAATCAACCTATATATAATAAGGCTAATGGTAAACTTATTTTCTGGTCATTAAAACATGCAGGGTTTACTCGTGACGAACTAGTTTAAATTTACAATAGCTGTCTGTCCGTTTAGATGCTGCAAGATTGTAAAACCTTCTAAAAATGATTGAACGAATCCAGATCAAAATATGCCGAGACATACTAAAACTGATTTTGTTTTATACAATTACTTCGGCTCTAACCACAGAAATTCACTGTGTTACCATTTGGCTATCAAATCTAAATCTGATCGTTTTAAGTCCTAGTTTCTCACATGCCATAGTACTCAAAATATGTCAAAACGCATTAATAATGCTATGTTCATACGGGGCAGCAAACGGTTAGATCGTAGGATCATGATAAATAACATACGCGCTCACCATTGCGTAAACAAGAAAATCCCCAATCAATATATCAAGAAAGATGATGGTGGGATCACTGGTAAATAGGAAACTTGAAATCAGAAATGCATACATGTGATTGGTTAACGATAGAAACGCGCTCAACTTGCTAACCGATAGCGCTCGCTAACCGTTAGCATATCCAGATCCTGGTAACGGTTACCGCTAACCTATGCGTTCGGGCGCTCTCACAGGTAATAATGGTTAGACAAAAAGAATTCAAATGTAAAACAGTGAGTTACTCAAGCCCCTGTACCATCTAAAATAGTCAGGATCCTAAATAACAAAAAAATAATCAAATGAATGTCTGCGGCAAGAGAACCCATAATATGATGATCATAATAATAATAATAATAATAATAATAATAATAATAATAATAATAATAATAATAATAATAATAATAATAATAATCTGCTTCCAATTAATAACATGAAAATCTCTCATCTGGTTAAACCCTCCCTTGTATGTTCCATGGTCTTTCCTTTTACGCCTATATTTGCATTGCATGTGTTTATCTATCTTTTAATGTCATTAAAAACATTTTTAAGAATAATAATAAATAAGCCAAATTATTTAATTGAACTATTTTAATATATTGATATTATGATCTGTCAACAGTCAAATTGTGCAATTTAAAATTTTTCTTTTTAATGTACTATTTTAAATTTTTATAAGAGCTTTGAATGTATGTATGTTTGCTTTGTTTGTGTGTATGCAATAATAATTATATTAAATGATAATATATAATAATGATGATTTATGTACTTTTGTGATTTTTATCTACTTTTTATGCCTGTTATACATTACTGATATATTTTCATAATTCAGCTTTTTAACTGCAATAGAAATTATGTTATAACTTTTGTTTATGCTCATTAGGAATAAAGATACTTTGATATAATAACGAAAAATAGAAAAATATTTAGGTAAAATTAATATTGTAATGATCAGAAATGGTTTAGGTATTTCGCACAATACATACCAACAACAAGTATATTCTGACCAACAAAGTCCTCTCCTCTTCTGAATGTGTTGCTATGTATTATTTGGCCTTTAAACTTGTCCATTCCTGGATATTCTGGCATTATGCAATTGGAGTGCTTTCCCGTACAAACCATTACGGCATCAAATACGTCAGTCTGTTCAATGAATTGCTCTTGGTTCCTTTGTCGGATTGTGACATTCCATTGACCAGTCGTTTGGTTATCGTCTGTTGGACTAACATCGATCACTTCTGTGTTAAATTTGATGTATTTCTCTATATCATAATGTTTAGCATAGTCCCGGTAGTATTTGATCACGTGATGAGTATACAGATATGGTGGATATTCAGGTGGATAGGCAAAGTCACTGAAACACATCATTTCTTTGCTGGAATTAGTAACAAGTCCATTGTACATGGCACTGGCCTTTCCTCTTGTGTCATCGTCACTGTAAATCCAAACGCCACCTGTAAAATACCAACGTCATCGGAATAATAATGTTCATTATTTTTTATCATCCTTATCAGCTGAACAAAATTTCATAAAAGGACACGAAACCTGAGCTTCAAGGTATAATGGAATAGCTAGGTAGTAGAGAATAATGATGCTGCCCTCTATTAAGCTGATAGCAGCACACACACACACACACACACACACACACCCACACACACACACACAATATTATACTTTATTGGCCACAAAGTTATTCCTTTGTCTTTACGTTGCTCGTGTTATGTTTATAAAAAGATTCGCTATTTCTGTACAATAAACTTCATCACTTACAGCAAAAAGCAGTCATTCTTATATTTGTTAAGACCCCAGAAAGTGTTTCTATCATCGGACAAACTTTTTTAAGAATAGCCAGACAAACAAATTGTTTGCAGGTGGAAGATATATTAAAAATAGGCAGGGGGTCGGTAACATCACTAATAAGTATACAATTGTGGTTACAGAATTTGATTTAGTTGGTTATTATGTTACCCAGCAAGAATGCAGTTGAAGATGTGATTCTAGTTGGTCGATGGATAAGGGGCAAGTAGGAATTACTAAACAAAAAATAGTAAGATTGTAGGCGTGGTTATTGGAGTCATATTTAAGAAGGTCTATATTGAGATCACCCAGAAGAAAAACAATTATTTTCACTTCATAGATTACTAAGTATTAATTCAATCTTTTCTAAAAAAGCTATTTGGATCTAGAGAAGGGGCTCTGCATATTGTACCAACAACAATATTTTTCATTGATTTTTGCTCAATTTCAATAAACAGTGAGTCGCATATGGATTGATCAATAAATAAATCATGTCTTTCTTTGAAAGAAAGTTCAGTACGAATAAACATAGCCTAGCCACGCCATCACCAGCTTTTAACTGCCTGTGTTTGGCAATAAAAGAATAGGCCTAAGTGGGAATTTAAATAAGTGTTGTCATGCCTTAATTTAAGGATTTTAGTAAGATGTTTATTGAATCAAAAAGACTTCTTGAATTAAAATGTATTGAAGAAAAACTTATATTTATATATATTTTTTAATTTATTTGAGAAATCAAATGGGTAAATGTTAAAGTCATTGTCAGAAAAGAATTGTGAGTCTGGGTCGGTATCGGTATTGTGATTATTATTCACAGAAAAATTATTAAATATTACAGCTGACAGACGATCAGTTGCATTATGAACATAATGTACATCTTAAATTAAAGGTTTCTTTAATTGGAGGGAGAACTGGATATTCTTAGGGGTTAATTAAGTCAACTGATGTGCTTCATGACCTTCATTTTCTTTGGCTCTTCATCTGATTTTATATTTGTCGAGAGGTGCACTTTTGTCTGTTCAGAAAGGCACGGGCTAGACAGGCTTGTAGGCCTACTCCAGGGTAAGCCGCTACTATTCTTAAAGGATGCACTGTGTTCTCAGTGTACACTAGCCAATTGTGTACACGGTTTTGTAGTCTAAAAATACTTGGGTCTAGCAACTGACATGAGTGAGAAATGAGAATCACACCCACAGCAATAATATTAAAGCTTCAGGAAGCGAGGCCCCTGCCGTACCGCTCGACTACTCAACTCAACTGACATTTAAGCGCCCAGTCAGATGTGGTTTCCCATCGAAATATTGACAGCTTAAAGTTGTTCAATGTCAGCGAGTTTACGATAACCGGTTCTACAATGCAACATGCCATTACAATAATTAATACCTCCTATTTTTTTCGTCTTCATCATCGTCGTCATCATCATCATCATCATCAGCAGCATATTCCATCACTGCAATTGTTGACTCAGTGTGTACACATTAATAAATAGGCATAATAATATTTTGGATTTGCATAACTACCTATTTGCGAACTTTTTTCGAAGCAAATGGGTTGAAACTCCTCTTCCAGACAACTCTTGATTGATACTAGTCCACTAACCCCAGCTCCAATGATGGCCACACGTTTCACAGATACCATGCTACTTTTTTCTGCTGAAACAGTCTTTAAAAATAGGTACTGAAATACATTAAATAGGCAAACATCAGTAAACTATTGTCGCCATCGTCTTATTTTCTATCCTTTGTTTTCGTAAATATTATAAATTAGGTAGCTTCATTATTGTTTCATATTCAGTATGACAAAAGATGGTGTACAATTATTGTAAGTGTTCGTATAAATCAGTCTATAAAATACAGTTTTTGTAACAAACAGACATTAAGTTATTTAAAGATACTTTGATAGACAATATGTGGAATATAAAATCAATTAATCAATTAAATTGGCCATATATCAATGTCATGACTATGTTTTATTGTATAAAACATTACCATACTACTGCTCTAAAATTTTCGAAATCGTAAAATAAATCAGATAGTAATTTTCATTCTATTTTAAATCAGTTTGGCTCAACGTTTATCAACAAAATATATGTTTGTTTAAAAACAAAAATACCATCCATAATGATCTACGAGTACTGTTTAACACGGTTAACAAAACTATTCTTTAAAAACCATAGTACACTACTGGCGTACTATGCTACGACAATCACTTAAGTCAACGTACTCACTCAGTCTCCGATGTCAGTCTTACGAATCTAGATTTCAAAAGAACCAGCTTTAATACGTTATAGTGCCTATGGAATGTCGTACCGCTCTGTACGGTTCTTCGACTGTAGTTTGATTTAAAACTCACTGTAGCAGGTTCTCTGTAATGGGATTGGTGAAAACATGAATAGAGGGCAAAAATGTTGCAGTGGATTTAAATTTGCTGCAGTTATTTCTTGTGATTGGTTAAAATCTGCAGTTCTGTTATGCATATTGAACTTTTTTGTATCCATGATGGTGGTAGCAAAAGCTACAAATAATATAGTTCTTTTTGCCTTCGCTCCATTTTTATCCACAACGTCATTCATGATCGGGCCTTGTAGGCCTAGATAAATGTCTCTTCTGTTATACTATGTTTTCAATAATATAAGTTTTTGAGTAATTAACTATTTACGGGTGCCAAAATATAATGTTATTTTCACCTTTGTAGCAGCGAATCAGCGATCAGCTATTTTCTCTTCGCGGCAGCACAGCAGCAATCATGAAACATAGAATACATCGATTTTCAAGCACAGTAAGCTCTTGCACACACCTCATTTCCAGGCACAGTTAAACTTCGAGACATACACAATCAATCGTTGACTAAGTCAAATTTATCCATTTAGGTCTAGATCTACATAACGAAATGTTGGAATTTAGCCTACTAGGCTCATAAAGTCATGTCATCAACATTGTTTACACAGGGGAAATTTAAGATTAATGATAATTATTTATTTATTTTCATTTGTTTGTTTGTTCACAAATGCACATATTGTATTGTTATATGTAAGGTTTTATATTATTTTGTATTTTACGAATTGTTGCTAATTGCGCAAATTTATTATGTTAATTTTGTAATGTATTCTGATTTAAACAAGGACGGAATAAATATACATTGAATCTGTACTTGCTCTTTCGTTACGGTCATGTTCCTTTGGCATATTATTCTTTGAGTATTTTATTTTTGTCCTCTATCCGTCATTTAATCGCAGGAAATACGTTATTTTGATTCATACGTATTTCTAAACTGAATGTGTACTTTTTTTATTTTATATATATTACTGTTAGGAAATAATGTACCCGTACCAGTGTTGTTATAAAGTATATGATTTTATACAGGATAACATGACATGAACATATTATATGATCACACATTATTTAATGACCTAAACCACAAAAATGGGTAATTCCATGTCACGTAAACCTAGAATTTACCCAATCTCTCAGATTTTGTCCAGATTTTCACACAGGCGCAATATTGGTCATATCAACATAATATTTAAAAAAAACAGAGCTCAAAAAACTCAACATAGCATTGGTAAAGCACTCCAAAAGCAAATTATAACACCGTTATATGCTATAGCAGATTGTCTGATAATTATGCTACATATTGATATTTGTCTAATGTAGCTGGTTGTAACAATTTCAAATCCTAAATATCACTATTATAGCATTGATATTTAAAGATAGAGCACTTTAACTGCAGGGATGTATCCAGGATTTTTTTGGGTGGGTCGTCATTGTTCGGACCTTTTCACAATGAAATAACAGCAAGATGTGATTAAAATGTCAATAGCACCTTTTTTTTTTAATATAGAAATTGTTGCCGAATTGACACAAATTGAGGACGTTCATTCCTTGGTGAAAAACATTATAGGCACTGTTACTCCATGAGCAGCTTAAAGTCTCATTTAAGGAAGTTTCAGAATTGCTGGAATTGAGATAGATTACGTCACGCAATTGGCAAGGTCATTAGACTCGTTGCTGGTACCTCATCAATGCTTTTTCATTTGTCATTGTGAAAAGGCCCTAAAAAAAACGTCTGAAAAAATGTGGACCTTTAAATTTTGGGGGGAGGGGAGGTTGTTCGATTATTAATAATAATAATGATAATAATAATAACTACCGTGAGAATAACACTAATGATATTAAAAGTAGTAGAAATAATATTCATAATAATGACAATTATCATGTTGTTAATAATAATAGCAATAACCTATTATTAAATCTAATAGCAGATTATTAGCATAATATCATTACTCTAACTTTAGAGTGATGATACAGTTGATATTTAATAACGACATTAAATTAGGTAAAAGAGATAAGCATGTGAAGCCACATCAATTTGAGCTTAGCTCACACCTAAAACTAGTTACTCAGTCAATCAGTGATAAAGGGTTCGGATCGAAAAGGAAGACAGCGTTTCTTTAAATTGTTTACTTTGAAATAAATCAAAATTTGTCATTAAGGTAAAGGTTGAAACTTGAAGCTCTGGGCTCACAGGCCTGAGGGTCTGCTCTCTTTTCTTGACATTTAAGACAGAACTGGCCAAGGCTGTGCGGGGAGGGGGTCACTCCTCCCGGACATCAGCTCCGGTTTGACCTTCCCAGCATAATGTAAAATCGTATGATCGTATTGACTGGTACATAACAATACATAGCAAACCATCAAAGCATTATTATAGAATCTGCTAAATGTTTATCATGGATCTTAAAATTATATTTTATAACCACCGCTGTCATATTTTAAGTTTTACAAATGTACTGACATTGATTTTGATATGTTAATCTGTGCTGCAACCAGCAGAATTTTTTCCTCGTCCCATCATCTTTGACCACGTTTATAATTTTCTTTTATTTGAATGATTATAACACGCTAAAATTACAACAATATTTAATATGTTACATTTATATACTCAAAACGTAGGGGCTTAGATGCGTTTATACATTAAACAACAACACATCTGGTATCGTTACAGACCTCTATGAATTCAGGTTGGCAATTACAAACACATATATTCCCAAAAATTAGAAAGCATATGGAACATAAGCAATAGCAGTCTTCTATGAAGAGTATTGATTAAACAAACTTTTAAGCAGGGCATTCATCCTGTCCGACTGTCGTCTGTTAGTACACTTAGACCCAAGAGAACACCTGGCGTAGGGCCTAACCCATGTAACTGATGAGATGTCCAGACTGGGCGATACATTTATATACTCAAAACGTAGGGGCTTAGATGCGTTTATACATTAAACAACAACACATCTGGTATCGTTACAGACTTCTATGAATTCAGGTTGGTAATTACAAACACATATCTTCCCAAAAATTAGAAAGCATATGGAACATAAGCAATAGCAGTCTTCTATGAAGAGTACAGTATTGATTAAACAAACTTTTAAGCAGGGCATTCATCCTGTCCGACTGTCGTCTGTTAGTACACTTAGACCCGGCAGGAGAACACCTGGCGTAGGACCTAACCCATGTCGTAACTGATGAGATGTCCAGACTGAGCGATTAACGTAACTCTAGCAGGGGCGTGAGTGGCTCACATTTGGGGAGTTGCGAAATTTGTAAATGCGGAACAACGAAGGAGCCGGAGGCCCCGAGCCAGGCGATGGAAGCCAGTGGCCGCGAAGGGCTCCGGTTGTTGGTGGGGGGGGGGGGGTAGGCCCAGCCGCTCGGGTGTTTGTAGCGTTTTGTGATGTATTTTAATGTCTTTTTTGGCACAATGATGTTCTTAATTTTGTATCGTGATTTTTCAAAATAAGCGTAATATCTTGTAATTAAGATAATAGGGCCTACTTTGTCTGACACTTAATTTCTAGCTAAAGTAATTTAATTGATTATATTTTATATAAATTAGTAAGGTAATTATTTAAAAAAAAAATATTTATTATAAATTATAAATTATAATAAGAGCGTGCAGTGGCGTAACGGTTATAGGGCCTACTTTGTCTGTAACTTAATTTCTAGCTAAAGTAATTTAATTGATTATATTTTATATAAATTAGTAAGGTAATTATTTTTAAAAAAATAAATATTTACTGTATTATAAATTATAATTATTATAATAAGATCGTGCAGTGGCGTAACGGTTATGGGCTGTCACCAGGAGCCAATGATCCTCAAGGGGCCCCAGCTAATTCAAATATTTTTTTAACAAACAAATAACCAAGGCCCTTTTCAAAGCCGAAGTCGAGTGATTGGGGCATCACTCTCTCCATTCTATATATCGATAAAAACGTACTTAATCTCTTCGTCCCGAGCGTCAGCTATCTGCTTCCATCTGGAGCGATCATTTGCTACACGTTCTGCCTCTCTTTCCATGTCATACCCATCTCCTTTAGCTCGGCCATCACTGTATGTCTTCAGTTGGTTCTAGGCCTACCTGCCTTTCTTTTTTCAGGTGGTATCCATTTAAAGGCAGCTTTGGGGATACGGTTTTTCCTATATTCGAATTCCTGGATCCGCCACTGTATTTCAAACATTAGTGAACATAATGTTAAATTGCATTTCTTAAAATCTATTAGATACTACTTTTAAAACGCTATAGGTGCAAGAGCTTCAGAGGGATTCGCACCCTCTACCCCAACCGGGGCCATGGGCTGCCCCCTGACTCCTTGTGGTCCTTGTGGACAGCCCAAGACTTCCTTATTTTGCAATTCGACCCCACCACCCCGCTTTAATCCACGGATCGAGGCCCTTAATTGAATAGTGCGAATCGTGAATTTTTGCTTATAGTCATAAGCATGCACAGTAAAGAAATTCGTAGTTAGTTATTGAACTGTCGGCGTGCGTGTAATGAACAAAAAACAAATTCGCCTGTGTGGAAAGAAACGACGGTCGTACAAGTAGGGCACATTTATCTTATCCGTTTATAGAACGTAGCTGACACTTTGGTTTATAGCTTGATCTATTCCTATATTGATGAGTGGTGATCGCAACTTAGATGACGTTAATAAGGGAAGCATTTTAAATTGAGCGGCTGTCAATGAGCAATTAGTGGTGGCGCCAGCGGGGGGCTGGGGAGCCAGGGCTCCCCGTCAGGGAGAGCTGTCCCCCCCCCCTCTTCGGGAGAAAAAGCACAATTCGTCGGGGAAGAAAAACAAATTATATGTATTTTCTACATAATTTATTAGTAGACTATAAAATCGATTAAATAACCCTTTGAAACCCCCTAAATTGTCATAATTTTCGGGGGCTTCGCCCCCAAGACCACTTTCGAAACTTTTTAATCGAAGCTCGACCACGCCCACTTTGCTTTCGTCGGGAAAATCTGACCCCTCGTCGGGGCATCGCCCCCTCCCTGTCAGGCAAATCCTGGCGCGACCTCTGTGAGCAATCATGGTGTGAGCAATCATTATGTGATTACATATAAAAGAAGGTGAGTTTTTTTAGCCAAATCTCATGAAAATTTCGAATTGCTCCTTACTCATCAGAAAATGCTGGCGCGGAGCCAAAAATTTTACTGTGGGGTTATCTCAGGTAGAACCCCCAACATGCAAAATATTGGGCGATTTGAAAGGGGTTGGGCAAAAAAGTGTGTTGGATTCATATGGAATGACTCAATAGAAACATCCAAAAACGATGTAGAATTCAATGACTTGTGCTGTACACGGGTTGAAAGATGGGCCTCCATTATATCAAAAACTGATTGTCGATTTTTATGCCTTTCACGTGATTACACAATAATTTCCAAGAAAAAAATGCACCAATGCCACTTTCTGTATTATAAATCACCAACATTAGGTTATTATATTTTAAGAGTAGGAAGGTACTTGTAACCAGCAACATGAGTGATTCAGCGTAGTTAGGCATATATTATGAATTTTTATTCGGGTTGAAGGTTTAAAGACAATATTAGTTAACTTACTGCTATTGGGGTTACTAACACCTTCAAATTCTTTGAATGACAAATTCAATCAATTAATATCTTCTATTATTTTGTATATTTTATAGAACTGTCAAATAGAATCGTCAAATCCTAGGATGATTACGTTCCATTTCGTGTGTTTATGTGTGTGTTTGTTAGCAGCCTCCTTTTCTACAGTTTTAGGTGTACAAGTGTAATTTTTTACAGATGATTTCTTTATAGTGAATGAAAGGCCCATTAAAATTTGGTGACGATCCGGAGTCGGGTGTGGATGTGAGAACCATTTTCGGGTGTGAATTTGGGGGTCTACTGCCCAGACCTTAATATCTAAAGAACTGATCTCAATAATACTTCCTAGAATGGTTTGATCCTAGGAACAAATTGAGTGATGATACAAAGTAAGGTAATGATATCAGGACCATTTAAATGGAAACGTCCAGACCAAATATCTAAAAAGAAATGATAAATAGATCTGAATTAACATTTCTGAAAAGTTTGTCATGGCTAAAAACACATTATGAAATTTTGGTCACTATCAATCAATCAAACTTATCAATAGATCTTAAAGAAGCTTTCAGAATGAACAAATTATTAAATGTTGTTGACGATCCGGGGGAGGACCATTTAAAGTTGCAAGACCTCGATATCTCAAAACATTATCAATCGATCTGAATTAAGCTTTCTGGGTGGGTTCTTCCATAGAGAAAATAGAACAGAAGGAGTAACATCGACTTTATCGCTTATCTTTAATCCAATTAAAC
>NW_022700625.1:0-920 GCF_011630105.1 Anneissia japonica
TGCTCGAAATCACTTTTTAACTAAATTAGAGCACGTTTTAGGCCATTTTGAGCATTTCAAATTTTATTTAAATTTTCCACTACGCGCGCGCATTTTGACGTGCGCAGCACATACCAAAGCTAGACACTATGTTTTTTCACATATTTTGGGTTCCTGACATTGTTTTCACAAACTTCCATTCTTTTCGGTCATCTTTTGGCCAATAGCAACTGTCTCTTATCATCTTTTGGCCAATAGCAATGCCGTACGTGCGCATCAAACATAGGTATCTTTGCGCGTATTTGTACCCCTATACAGTGAAATTATGGTAAAATCAGACCTATTTTCAATCAGTTATAGCTCCTTAGGTTGAAAGGTGACCCCCAATTTTTATTACATATTCTGAAAGCACATAAGTTGTAAATATGATTTTATAGACCAAAATGGCTGATCGGACATTGTGACGTCATCATATTGGCATCTGAATTCAAAGAAAGTGATTTATAGCTATGACGTCATTATCGAAAATACGCATTTGAGCGTATCTCGCTTACCCTTAATCGATCGTTTTTCAACTTTGAGTATGTTATAGCTGAGACAATTCTCTTTCATATAATTGACTTCTTTTTACATTTTAATGACGTCAACATGGTCAAAAAATTGTTTTTTCTGACCCCTTCATCTTTCTTTCCTCAAAACGTTGATGAGCCCATATCATCTTAACCATTCGTCATTTCTGAATCATATTAGGTGAGCATAATCTTCAGGTCAAGGTTAAATGTCAAGTACCCTAATTTTCCGATCGCGCGACTTAACGTGGGTGTACGCGTGCGTCAACATTTACGTATGCATAAAACCATGAATATTTTTAGTCACTTATAGCTCTATAGGATGAAAGGTGACCCCCAATTTTTATTACATATTCTGAAAGCACATGAGTT
>NW_022700626.1:0-1409 GCF_011630105.1 Anneissia japonica
TCAATATATACTGTGTATTGGCTTTTATGTATTAATATAATATGTACATGATATACTTTTGTTATACATAAAAAAAATGTTATTCAACACTTGATGACAAATAAACACCCTTCCTCCACCCCCTATATTTTTTTTTTAAGTACTTTTTTCCTGGATAGAGCCTCATTGAGATCAGACCATTGTAATAAATGTAAACAATGTTATTGTTTGCTAATACAGTTGAATATCTATGAAAGCTTTTGCATGCTTCGTCAAACTGAAATCTCTATACTGTAGAGTTTTTTTCTGTATCACACTCTATCCAAATTACTGATTATGTCAGTCACTCTTGCTAGTCTTCATGAAGAGATAGTAGTATAAAATGAAATATAGAACTGTATAGAAAGGGTCAAGCCTGTGTTTTGATTTTGATTTTCACTGCTAGTTTACAATATTATCACCAAGTTTTACAAATACATAATTTTATTTTTTATGTTATTTCAATTCGCATTCAACAGCGGGTGTCCCGCCACTTACAGAATGGAAACAAAAAACAGATACAAATAAACAGATATAAATAATTTAAATAGTCACAAAAGATAACAAAACTTACTCTAGTATAAGCCTAGGTAAAATACATTTGATCTTCTTTTTATATACTTCTACACTATTATAAAATACATCTATGGAATTATCTTCTTTGCTAAGATTAATCTAGGTAATCTATTGATTAAACCATTTTTCGTAACATTGACTCTGGCAAAAGAAATTGTGAAAAATTCAGTAAAGGTATTACGGCACCTACGGGGTTTAACAGATATACCAAATAAAGTTCAAGTTAAGTAATTACCATAGATACCATTAACACATTTAAATAAAAATGTTAAATCTAGGAAATTACGTCGACTTTTAAGTGAAGGAAGATTAATAGAACTTTTTGGAACATTACATACCCTTGAAACAAATTTAACGAAGCGGTGTTGAATAATGTCAATTTTAGAGGCTTGTGTTGAACTGATGCTGTTAAAAATAACTGTCAAGTTTCAACTTGCGGTTTAACTAAGGAATTACACAGAGAGATATGGGTATTTACTTTATTAATATGCCCGCAATTTCGCTTGACGAGTCCTAACATCCTATTAGCTTTAAAATATATAATGTTTAATATGTTCGTTAAAATGAAGCTTATAGTCGATAATTATGCCAAGATCACAATGAGAATTTACATTGTCTAAAGTATGATTACAAAATATACTGTATGGAAATAAAATTTTGTTCTTTTTAATACAAATATTTAAAACTTTACATTTACTTAAACTAAGTTCCATATGCCAAGTATTGCACCATGAATTAAGTTTATGTAGACCTTGTAAAAGGCGTGAATCGTGCATATGAGATATTAATCTAATCAATTTCAAATCATCAGCATA
>NW_022700627.1:0-1952 GCF_011630105.1 Anneissia japonica
TGGATTTTTTTGTTTTTTCTTGCACTTCATGACCCCAGATATACAATGAGTAGGAAATACATGTGATTTTAAATAATTAAAACAAAATAAACCATAGCTACATATTGAACAAATACATTTATCAGTCTAAATAATGTTCCTTTCTGTTTGGCAGGTAATGGCATGTATCAGGAAGACTTTGAAAAAGTAACTCCAAAAAAAAACTTTTAAAAAATTGTTAAAATAAAGGAAAACATATTTTGCTTGCTATAGTGGAGCAAAAGTATAAATATGGCAATTAATTTCCATTTTTATGCCCAAAACAAGAATAAATTATATAACAATAATGATAGAGATGATCTTAGTGATAATATTGTTAATGATTACGGTAATGATGTCAATGACTGTCATGAAGATAATGATAATCATGAGGCAGATAGTGGTGCTACTAATGATGTTAATAATGATTTTGGGACTTCTGGCTCACAGTCGTAGAAGCATTGGCTTCTTCAAATTAGGTCTTTAGACCTTTTTTAAGGTATAATAAATAAATGAAATGAAGACGTCTATGATTCATAGAGGAACAAGGGTGGAAAAACCTTATACAGAATGTTTTAACAACTTCCATTTCGACACATTTCCATTAATTACAGAAATCAAATTGAATACATGGAATGTACAATTCATTTGAACACTACAAGAAAAGAAACAATGGTTACATTGATTGATGATAAAAGAGGAATATATATTCAGGGAAAAAGGAAAAAGACAGACCTTTTAAAGGCAAAGAGAGTAAAGATGCTATATTGAGATAATGATTAGCATTTAAGTAGATGGAAACAGATGAATGTGGCAGATCCCTAGCTTTTACAAAAGAAAAAAAACCAATTATAACTACATATTTTTAATAATAAAAATATAATTAAGTCATACATATTTTAGATATTTCTGAATTCAACCCATTTTTAGAATATTTTAAGGTGCTTTTAGCCATTGACAATGTTTTTCAATGCATAGTTGGAAAATTAAAAAAAAAAATATTTGGCATTGCACAAACATATATAAGAAACTGGTTGAACAAAGACAAACAAAAATCCTTATTAAGATGTACTTAATTTTCTACATAAATGTGAACATATAAGAACCTTATTATCAATGAGTTGGACATGGAAACCTATACTCTGTATACAGTACATATAATAATAGCATTTGAATTTAATTTCCTTGTTATTCCTGCACAATACCAATGCTGATTTTAAAAATTACACATTTAGGATAGAAGGATTGTGATGATACAAACCTGAGATTTATATTAAACATTAGACATATTTGACTCTAATGGCTGTCCACACTATTTATGATGCCAGTGCCACATGATAATATTGATCTTGTTAAAAAAAACAAAAATCCTGAGTTACCGATCTGGAATTGGCTGATATGCTGCATGAAACATAATTTGCACAAGGAACGGATCTGTGATTTTGAGAACAGGGTTACAAGGTGAAGGTGGAGTGAGAAGGGGAGTGGGAATGCATGGATACAAGAAGAGGGTGTATTTAAAATTATTCTTATTATTGAAATTAGCATTTTTATCAGCCACTTCCTTCTTCTAGATAACTACTTCTCTACCCTGAGAATGTTAGAATGAACTGAATTACACAAATGTCATGTGACAATCCAGCATGGACACATGGCACCGCATAAATGTCATGTGACAATCCAGCACAGTCACATGGCACTGCATGAATGTCATGTAATAATCCAGCATGGTTACATGGCACTGCATGAATGTCATGTAATAATCCAGCATGGTCACATGGCACTGCATGAATGTCATGTAATAATCCAGCATGGTCACATGGCACTGCATGATTTTCATGACAATCCAGCATGGTCACATAGCACTGAATGAATGTCATAAGACAACACAAGACACTAATATTTCTCTGAAATCAAGTCAATTATTGTTATTT
>NW_022700628.1:0-2155 GCF_011630105.1 Anneissia japonica
AAAAAAAAAAAAAAAAAAACAAGCATCGAAACTCTGGGATTTTTACATCACAAGCAATGCAAGATTGGGGTGGGGGAGGGGTGATTAATCTAATATAAATAAAAATTATGGGCCTTGACGAATAAGTCAATAGATTTTGCTAAGCGCAAACACATACCATACATTACTTCCATAATGCATACCACCCATCACTTTAAAGTCCTTTTAACTTGGAGAAATATGAAACAACTTAGATCAAATGTCCAGATTAGTTACACCATGGTTACAATGATTAAGCCACACAGGTGATGTGTGCTTAGGCTTGTAAACTGATTCCAATCGGGACTCAACACAGCAGTGCCAAGCAGATACTTTAGAGTTATGGACTCTCCATGCTACATTGCATTAGAAGCAATCACAGAATTTACTTACTCTATAATATTCACACCTTCGTGCTCGTGCTGAAATTTTAAAATAATACGACAAAATTCCAGTCTGAATAAATATGGAGGTCATAGGTCAGAAAAGAAAAGTTCATAAAAGCAATTCAAATCCATCATTCCTAGATAGATGTTAAAAAACAACTGTGTATGTAATTAGGTAATTCAGTATTTAGGTATGGATTTCTTCAGTACTTTTGACAATTTATCTTTAAAATTATATTGTTATGATACACTGGATATGCTTCAACCTTACTACCATCAGGTTATATGTTCGAATCATCCACTGGACATTGGCTGTGTTCGTAGCTGATGCACACTAATTATCTATTTTAGTCTATATCTAACCAGGAGTATATATTTCTACCTTGTATTATGTCATCTTTGTATGTTGAATGTATTCGGTTTCTACCGAACATTAATGCATCACTAGGAACACTAGTCAGGGAGCGGATGATGTTGCACATTTATGCCCATCACTACGTCAATAACGTGAAGCAAGTTGAAATGTTTAGATGTAAAAGGCACTACATAACTGCCAAAAATTATTTACATTGACTGCCACTAAGGAAACACAAATTTCATTTGTTCTTTTGACTGACAATTTGTTCAATAACAAAAAAAAAATCATGTGTTATTTTAACTTACAGATTCAATGCACCAGTTTCTCCATTGTGTTACTGAAAACCCCCAAAACTACATGAAAAAGCTTACAAGGAAAAGAAATGAATGTCTATCCCATGACAATAAAAGATATGGCCAATTTCCACATAACAATTCTTTCCATAAAAAAAACACATAGCGTTGTAAAACATACTGTACATAAGTGCTAAGCAACGGACGTTTCAAATTTCCTTCATAATTTATTTGTATTTATATTTATGTCTTCTTTTATGGTGGTATATGCATCCAGAGAAAATAAAAACAGTTCATATTCTTACACTGACAGAAAGAAACAAAATTACGCTACAGAAATACATCGGCGAGTAAAATAGCACTGCAACTATATCCAATTTTCAATAATCTAATCAGAATTGTAAAATTAATAGTTTATTATTTTGTTGGATTACAACGTTTTAAAATTTAGTTATAAATATAAATTTTCTCCTGATTAATTCGTCCATACACAAGTAGCCTTCCATACCAATTAGACTGCCTTGACTAATGGTGCATTTAGCTTTTTTCATATTTTTTTTTTCAGTTCAATTTTATTTCTTATGCACATTTCCTTAAAGACCAAATACATAAGAAAACATGTTTACTGTCCAAGCTTTTTGAAAAAAATAAGAGAAAAATTAGGGCCCTTAAAAAATATTCTCCTTCACAACAATAGCCAAAACACGCCAGTGTCACATGTTAAATCTATGCTTGGCCTAGATACATACTCAAATAAGGATGTTTCGATTTACTGCTAGATTTTCTAGTTCTTTCGGTCTCCAATTTCTTTTATTTTAATTATCCTGAGAAAAACATTTTGTGAAGAAACAATTTTTTAAAAATATTTGGCCAAATAGGCAAAAAGTTATTGTCAGTGTTCTCAACTGAATCAACTTATCGTCCACAGGCAGAATTTATAAATCAAGATGAAGCAGACTCCAACCACCAAATATGACTTAAAGGCAAGATATTCTGATCTATACAAAGTAATGGAAACATTTACACTCTAGCCTGGGGGTCATTCCATGTCAAATCACCCAATGGATTTAACCACATATTTTTTGATTTTGATGAAACTT
>NW_022700629.1:0-549 GCF_011630105.1 Anneissia japonica
TATGCTTATACACCAAATATTTGTAATTATTACCTATAAAAATATAAATAATTTTGATTTTTTTTCTACTCTACAGAACAAAACTCGATTGAAGGTAAGGTATTTACTGATTATTTCATTTTCACCTAGCTTATTTTTTTCCTTATTAATCTTCACACACCCATAATAATGTTTTGTTAATGCTTATACATCAAATTATTTGGTTTTGTTAATGCTTATACATCAACTATTGTAATTATTTGCTTTTTAAAATTTCTTTTTTGTTACAAACATAATTGTTTTTTTTCTTCTCATTTGTGGGTTTTGAATAAATTTAGCGTTAAATTATCAAACTTTGTTTATAATTTGAAATATATATTTTTTATTTTTTATACGCATACAGAAAACCAAAGCGAAGAATTTAATGTGCTAATTGAGGGTAAGGGCTTGACTCGTTATTATTGATGCTATTGGAAAGTTCTCAATAATAATAACTGAGATATATATATATATATATAGTTTTTAAATTTATTTTTAATTTTTTTAAATTTTTTTAAATTATTTTAATTT
>NW_022700630.1:0-1023 GCF_011630105.1 Anneissia japonica
CATATTATATTATACAATAATATTGATAAATACTGTTTGTAAATGTTACCTCTTTCTTTGGCTGCTTTGCTTGAGCATTTTTGTACTTTGACGTCTTAAAACGACTCATAATGTTGCTTACAAATTTCCACTAGCTGCACATTCAACCTGCAGGAAAATATGGTCAGGTTATCGTTTGTCTAGCTAGCCTAGGAGGCTTACTACCCAGAGGAGGTAGTAAAATTATGGTATTGCTATACATTCCCAATAATTTAAAATTAAGTCTAAGAAAGCAAGTAAGCAGGCCTATGTATAATTTAATGAATGTGTGAGTTTGTCACCCAGTTGAGATGGTGAACAATTGATGTATTAGCTCTAGGCCTAAAGCTAGGATAGGCCAAGGCACATGACAGATGCTGGGCATGTATGACGGACGTGGTCCTCTTCCTGTCAGTCCCCGATGAGTGAGTCATAAGAGAAGGGCTTCCGGGGAAACGATCGGCTGGGCGATGGCCTAGCCCCTAGGCTACCTACCATATCCATGCCATAACTTAAGGCAAAAGTAGCATTACAACAAAACAGCACATATTTAAACAACGTGCTTATTTCCGCTGAAGATATCCATAATTATACCTACTTAATAGCTAGGCCGAAGCACCCAAGCAGCAGCTCAACTGGAACCGGAATGAGATCGTCGATCGCGGAGGAGCAAGAGGCGTAAAGAAAATAAAAACAAGGAAATAGAAGGACGCCCTCAATAAGAATGATCACTCGATCGTGTTTTAGCGAACCGGACCGACACGTCTAGGCACCCTTTGGTCACGGCGTCGTCATCAATCGATTGATATAAATCGTTGAAAAGCTACAGGGTAGCCTACGATGTTCCATCATGTCCTTATTTAAACACTGTATATGTACCTTTAATGATTTATATTATATGTATATATGTGTGAATGAGTGTATATGTATGTATGTGTGTATGTGTGTGTGCATAAATGTAGGCCTATGTATGTGTGTGTAGGTATATGTGTATATGTATGTATG
>NW_022700631.1:0-647 GCF_011630105.1 Anneissia japonica
ATTATTTATCACTCAATACTGTGTATGTTCTTCTTACAGGGAGATAATAATACTAGGTAAAGTGGGTTGACACACTTAAGTTGTAAATTCACAGAATTGGAATTCAATAAAATAAATTAATAAAGCCTTGTAAGTCTACTTTAAAATCACTTTAGCACTTGAAGATAAAAATGTATATTTAATTCTCTGAACTATAGTTTAAGAAACGTTTAAAAATAATATATTCACATAATGCTATATGCAATTCAATTTTCAACACACTGCTGAGTTACCAACATCCGCAATCATCTAACGTCAAATGCAATGCATACAGTCAGTCTCGTAAACATTTATATAGGGTGATGTATGCTAATTAGGCTTCCAATCTGGCTTAAGCAATGGCCTTCATTTTGATTGGTCGGACTTAAGAAATCTTCCCGCCTACGAACCATACAGATTGTTATGGCCAGCTATTGGCTACTGATTGTAAAACAACACCCTTGAATTGATATTTTCTACGCTAGTAATAGTAAGTACTGTAAAATATCGTCAGGGAGAAAAATTTATATATACAGTAACGATATTAGAAGTCTAAATTAAATTAAAAACCCTCTAACTGTCACATCTTTCGGACCATTTTCGGGTGAATTTGAGCGAATTTTAGTCTC
>NW_022700632.1:0-506 GCF_011630105.1 Anneissia japonica
CTTATCTGAGATTAATCAGTGGACCTCTGGTTTATAGTATAATACATACTCCAAGTATCGAAATGCACGCCATCGTGTCGGAATTCAATAATGTCGAAATATTGAATCCCGACACGATGGCGTACATTTCGATACTTGGAGCATGCTTGCTGAGTATGTATTATACTATCGTAATTGTTCCGCTTCGCTGATGTTGTATAAAAGCCCATATATCAGCCTTTAGAGTCTTTAGAAGCAAATATTTGTCAGAAAAGAGATTTGCAAACCCGTTTGGCATTCGTTTTGTGCTAGGGTTGTTCATGGCCTGACATCTTAATGGACTAGTTCAAGATATTCACAATGTTTATTTTCTCACGAAGGAAATGGTGTACATTTAAAAGGATTATCTTATTTTTGGTGATTCTATGTAATTTTCAACTTATTATTTGGTTGAGTTCAAAAGAAACTATTCTTAGGAATGGACAGCTAAAAGCCCTTTTTTCAAGTGGAAGGAACTTTCTCGACAA
>NW_022700633.1:0-741 GCF_011630105.1 Anneissia japonica
GGGGGGGGGGGCATTTCCACTGATTGCGAATCAGGGCACGAAGCCTATACCACGTCCGTCCCCATAATGTCAACATGAACTTTTTAAATCAAAATTGTGTCCTTCGCCCATTAGACCTCAGGCCATATCAAACCGAATAACTTAAATAAGAAGGCGTGTATAGGCACATTTTACCCAACTGTGTTTTAGTAATGAAATTGGTGTTGTGTATTTTATATTAGCAGCCGATTTAGGTGGCGTTGGTCTCTATGATGTGCTTTGTTGTACGATTTTATGGTTAGGTCAGGGTTTTTATAATCGGTTCGATGCCTGAAAATAATAGCTTAAATGAACCTTTAAATATAATTCACAACTTAATTACAAGCGGAAACTAGGATTAAAACGTTCCAGGTTTAGAAGTTGGCGACGGTACACAATTCCATGTAAAGTTACCGGTACCGTATATTGTGCCTTTCCAGTTGGATACATCAATAGTATAAAACAGTTACCAAGTTAACACTATTTGGGGCAAATAATAAATATTTCATCCACTCCTGTGTACTGCATCAGCGTATGCAATATGCTATAGGCCCCTACGCTGGAAAAGACTCAGAGTAGGTGCTTCCAAAATATAATTTATATAATTTGTTAAGGTGAAGAAGAATGTGCGGTTGTGGATCCCAAACGCGATTCGAACCCAGAACCATATGCTGTCTATGCCAGGGATGGCGCCAGCGGCGGGGGGACCGGGGGCCAGGGCCT
>NW_022700634.1:0-694 GCF_011630105.1 Anneissia japonica
ATAAAAACTCAGATACATAAAATGTAATAGTAAAAACACTGACATTTATTTAAAAAAATATTACTTGATATAAAATAAACATTCTAAGGAAGTTGAATGGTAATATACAATTTCAGAAACAATAGTTCAAAGCAAGTTGGCATACTATGAAGGATTAGTAATATATGTATAGATAAATGAGAACAATAAACAGTTGATTTGCTGATGATAATTAAAAGGCTAAACATACGAAAGGCTATGATTCAAAGTAGGAACAAGAAGCGGCAATTAAAAAAATAATTCAAAACTAAGCATTATATTAAACAAATAAATGTGGACAAATGTGGGGTGTATGTATATATATATATATTAAACAAATAAATGTGGACAAATGTGGGATATATATATATATATATAATAGTATATTGTATAGGTATATCATTTTGTACAGTGCATCTTACGAAAATGATAAGCTCTACAATAATATAAGCTAGAACAGTAATATAATAAATTATTATATATTTGCCTTTTATATGTTAAGTGCCGATAAACTTGATCATTTATTGTTATCCCTTATTTATGTTTATTTGTACATATACCAAAATATTTGTTTCAATAAATCAAAGTGTTTCTAAAGTCAACATTTTAAGTATCCGAGTTTTTATTACCATTACGCAGTATTATATTCTAAATGTTTAGACGCATATGTGGACAC
>NW_022700635.1:0-1624 GCF_011630105.1 Anneissia japonica
GCCAGCCATTGAACAGGTCCCATCTACTCGCTATCATCGGCTTGGTATCCGAGTTCTTCAAAAATGACATCGAATTCAGCCGAGTCATCGTCATCATGATGGTTTCTTTGATGAGGATCAGAGTCGTTGTTCGGATCTTCTCCCAGAAGTTGTCGCCAGCTACGACTTAGGTATTCTTCCGTTGCATCTTCCCATGCTTGGGAAATCCAACCAACGCAATCCTTAATTGTCAGCTGCTTGATGACATTTGGAATGTCGTCATCGTTCGCCAGGATGTGTCGTAGAAGATGTTTTTTGTAGCGTCGTTTCAGGGGTTCCAAGATCCCCTGGTCCATAGGCTGAATCACGCTAGTGGTGTTTGGGGGAAGATACTCAACCCAGACGTTCAAATCCTCAGAAATGAGTTCTTCTTTTGGGGAAGGTGGGGGTGATGTGACGGAGCATTATCCAAAAGAAGTAGAATTTTGTATGGAATGTCGTGTTCATGGCACCACCGCCGGACAGTTGGAACAGAGTCACTGTGGAACCATTTTTTGAAAACGGTAGCATCCATCCATGCTGAATGTTGGCTATAATATGTAACCGGCAAGCGAGACATGTCTTCATGTTTATAGCATCTTGGTCGCTTCGATTTGTGGATGAATAAGAGAGGCAATTTGCACGTCCCTGAGGCATTGGCACAGCCCATGATTGTTACCCTATCCTTTGATTTTTTTAAAAGTTTTTCGCATTTTTTTCGTTTCGTAAAACCAACGAACGATTAGGCATTAGTCGCCACCAAAGACCTGTCTCATCGGTGGTCAACTGATTTTCCTCAATGATGCCTTCAAGTTTGGTTTTGAACGGGTCAATCGAGTTAACATCAGCTGATAGTGATTCCCCTTGTAGTGTCGTCCATCGCATTCTTAAAAACTTCAAACTTTCAATGGAATAGTGTTTGTTTCAGGCTATCTCACCGTGCCTAACAAAAAAAATTACATTTTGACTCAATTTTTTAACATTTTCACTTTTTGCACAAAAGTGCTTATCTCGCCGAGTTGAGCACTTAGTGCAAATTTCTGACTTTCCGCCATTTTTCGAGTACTTTTCAGAAAAACTTCAAACTTTCAATGGAATAGTGTTTGTTTCAGGCTATCTCACTTTGCCTAACAAAAAAAATTACATTTTGACAACTTTTTAACATTAACTTTTTGCACAAAAGTGCTTATCTCGCCGAGTTGAGCACTTAGTGCAAATTTTTCATTCATTCATTCAATTCATTCAAAATGGTATATTTATTCAAAATTCAAATTAAGACATAAAACATAGCAGCCAAAAGGCTGAATTGCGAATTATGTTAACAATTAAAACCATTAAAAAAAAATCAAACAGCAAAGATAAAAAACAAGTACATCAAAAAAGAGAAAAATATTGCATAAGGATCGATATTCTATCCAATTCGTCATTATTATTATTATTATTATTATTATTGTTATTAATTTATTTAGTTATGAATACTAATATAAAAAAGATCAAAAAACATCATAACAAGTAGTTCAAAAAAAGAGAAAAAAGGATTCCACAAAGATCGAAATTTGTCATTATTATTATAATTATTATTATTGTCATTATTATTATAGTTAAG
>NW_022700636.1:0-512 GCF_011630105.1 Anneissia japonica
ATACTGTATCGTAACTCATTCAATTTTCGTATCGGAAGGCATCGAACCGATCAGAAATCAAATCAATGTGTAAGAATTGTATTTTTAAAAACAATAAAAACCTCTTAAAATTCTTTTGGTCTTCAATTTGTACCTTACCTGTGCAATCGGTTTTTTTTAAATTTATTTTATTTCATTTCATCCATTTCATTTTTTTTTTAATAATTACTTAATTTATATAGTTTTTTTTATTATAAAAGTTATACGTCAGCTTCTGATTAAAAATTAAATTTAAAAAAAAAAATGCATTTTCCAGCCATTTAATGACCATAATATAATACAGGCCTATAAATTACAATCCTAAATTTGAAACCCATACTAGAAGCTGTTTTTTAGTTTCATAACTTGCTTAGAGGCTAGTTGTAAATAAATTTATGTTACGGTATTTTGTATTTCTTTAAATAAATATTGGCTAAAAAGAACGAAAGAATGAATTAGGCCACGCCAGCATTCTTAAAGCATCGCCTAATTAA
>NW_022700637.1:0-1156 GCF_011630105.1 Anneissia japonica
GGTTGGTTGATATCTTGTTTAATTTTAAGCCTGCATTGATTAGAGCTGTTATCAGGCCCTCTTAAGTGTGACCATGAGTCTACACTCTCTGGAATTATCTACCTCTCAATATTTATTCACCAGGCACATCAGCAGCCTTGCTAAATCTGAAAACATAACATTTGCAGTCCTTGATTTTTAACAATGTTTGATCTTTAGTCTGATTTTAGATTTTGTATAGGAAAGTGTATGAGTTGATTCTGACTATCTTAGAAAGAAAATGAATACATCATGTTTACACGCCAGGTTAGGCAAAACATAATCCAAATTCAATTTCATTCTTTCATTAGGAAATGAGTTTATGCAAGGCAATTCATCAGAAGTACGCACATCTCGGGACATCAAAGGTTATAACTCTGGCATCGACATTCTAGGCGCATGTGCGTCCCTACTCGCTGAACGTCACAAAAACCATAGCAACCAGACCATAAACCGTCACTGCACGTGACGATTTACCCACGCGCGTGTTAGTTGCCATGATAATCGCGCGTCGTGCGGTGATTACAAAGGACTAATGATATTTTGCACTAACATTAGACTGAAATATATTCTTCACTTCAACATTAATTTTACCAAAATTGTGGTGAATTGTCGTTCATGAGACTCACTTCGCAGTAAAAATTAATAAATGTCCTGTATATACTCAAATGTTCATTTTCTGCACCTTATGCCAACATTGTCAAAATGACAGATTAATATTACATAAGAACATGAAATTTTATAAAATTCGTAAAATTTAAATTGCTATAACTTTTCATTTTCTTGGTCAATTTTCACAAATCAAATTGCAGTTTATAGAAGCATTTAACAAGCTCGCGGCAAAAAAAAATCAGATGTAACAGACATTGCGAAGTACCCAAAATTAATAAAATAAAAACTAACACCATAAAACGAATGGCACGCATAGACTAATAATTGACGGCTGTACTCGCAACTAGTACCGGATTGTCGATGCCACAGTAAAGATCAAAGGACTGTACGCACGCGCTATGTTCGAGAGCGGAGATGTGTGTCCTTCTGTTGAATTACCTTGGTTTATGAGATTAAAATGATTCAGTCTTCATGCTTGTATTGTTTTATTACAGGAAACGCAGGTGCCTCACTTGCTTGAGGCTGG
>NW_022700638.1:0-898 GCF_011630105.1 Anneissia japonica
CTCGGAGAAATCACAATGATCTTGAGATTTCAGCCATTTCCGCTCAGCTTTACGTCTTGCTTGTTCGGTTATGTTCCAACTCCAGCGGTATAATAAATAATACTGTATGATGAAAATTACATAGAATTACATTGGAATACATTCAAATGTTACAAAGCAATCCTTATCCATAAATTTACTTTACCATGTTATCTGTAATTGGAGAATTTCAGAATTTTATTAATTTTCAACAATGTGGAAAAAACACATTATTCCTGGACCAAACGAGACTATGACTTCCGGAAACATTTTTGGAAGCTAGGGTGCCCATAATTCGAAGAACTACTAAACTTATTAGCGAATCAAATTAAAGCAGTGTCGATGATCAAAAAGATAAAAGTGAGAGTTTCTTCTTTTTTGGTAACATATCCGTCCGATCGGTATTTTGATAAGAAAGCTTTTGTAAGAAGAAATACACAGTCGTCTAAAAGTAAAAAGCAGTCCATTACAAAATCTCATAAACGGCTTATATTAATTAATATTGAGGAAGACAGTTGTACTTTATCACTGTGTCCCACTATAGCCAGTTTGGCAACCATTGCACACAATGAAAAAGAACGGGATTATCTTGAAAAATAATAACAAAATATTTATAGTTTATCACTGTGTCCCAACCAACTATTACTAGCCAAATATAAACAGTCCTCCCCCTCATCAATAAAAACAAAAGCGAAATAACGAATTGTTCTGATTAAAAAAAGAAAAACAAAAAAATTAACAAAAAACCGCCCTCCCTAATCGTTTTTTAGAGTGATAATCTAATAATTTTTTCTATGTGCTCTTAGAATCCATTAAACACAATGAAAAAGAAAAGGATTAACTTAGAAAATATTAAAGAAGACAGTTGTACTTCATCACT
>NW_022700639.1:0-815 GCF_011630105.1 Anneissia japonica
TAAAAATGAATGATTGAAAATGAATGAATGAATAAAATCAAATGAATAAACGAAAATGAATGAATGAATGAATTAATTAATTAGTGAGTGAGTGAGTGAGTGAGTGAGTGAGTGAGTGAGTGAGTGAGTGAGTGAGTGAGTGAGTGAGTGAGTGAGTGAGTAAATAAATGAATTAATGCATCAATAAATAAATGGAGGAATGAATGAATAAGTGATTGAGTGAGTGGGTGAGTGAATGAATGAATGATTAAATGAATGAATGAATGCATAAATAAATAAATAAATGGATGAATGAATTAGTGATTGAATGAGTGGGTGAATAAATGAATAAATGAAATTATGAATGAATGAGTAAAAAAAATGAGTGAGTGTAAATGAGTGAGAGAATGAGTGAGTAAATGGATGGATGAATGGATGGAATATTATTATTATTATTATTATTAAAATTAATAATAATAATAATAATAATAATAATAATAATACGTTCATTATTACTAATATTATTATTATCACTATTGTATCCTTTTATCCTTGTATAATTTTCCTTTTTTCTCCTTTTTTTTAATTTTTAAAACTTTAGGTGGGGACCAGGCAGGTCCCCACCAGGGAGTGAGCAAGCAAACAAGAACATCCCTAAAATGATCAATATCTGATTTACAATTTTTTTTTATAAATATGATTATTAATTATTATTATTAGGTGGTCAATCTGTAAAATTTCCTCCCTGGACCTTTCTTTTTATTCCAAGGGTAGTTTTCAACTGATAACATTCATTAATACCAATAACCAGTTAGCTGAACTGAGCAGTAAATCTA
>NW_022700640.1:0-519 GCF_011630105.1 Anneissia japonica
AGTCTTTATGGCCCAAAATAATTCGGAACGGTATCAGGAGTGGGTGGCAGTGGCCTATTAGGACTACAATTTATTTGAAGCTATCTTGGGTCCGATCGTCCACACCAGTTGGGCCCAATCGTCTGTCCCCCGAAGTTTTCATTACGATGATCAAGAACGTATACTATCTAGGCCCTAGGCAAGGCTTAGATTGCTGCCGTCACTCTGCTACGTATACTACTACCGCATAACAAAAAAAGCGACCAAAGCGGTGCATTATTAAATTTTACACACATTATTAAAATGTATTAGACGATAACACGATATCACCGACAAAAACGACATACCACCCTCGCTCAGGGACGTAGCCAGGATTTTGAAAGGGGGGAAGCCGTTATGCGAATTACGTATGACCCCGGCGGGGTCAAGGGGCGAATCCCCCTGTGAAGTAGCGCACTATGAACGTTCTTAGGAATGTTTGAGAGGATAAAGTGAAAATTGCAATAGACGCATTTTAAATAAGCGAAAAAATAATTATAT
>NW_022700641.1:0-1266 GCF_011630105.1 Anneissia japonica
AGGCCCTATGTTTCATGTTGTTTGTTGAATGGTCTTTAGTGATATTATATTCTAATATGACCACTACATGAGGAAAAATCATAAGGAAGTCCTATCTATTTCCAAATTTCAGGAAATTGTACGTTTTATGCATGCTTCGACGTGGGAATTTTGGTTTATATTGTTTGCTGAATGGTCTTCTTTAAAAATATAACAGTCTAATATGAGCACAACACAAGGAAGTTCATTCGTTAAATGTTTAGTAGATAGTACAGAGAATTGTGATTGTTTATCAAAATCATTACGGTATAAAGGGTCGGTGGCCGGCGGATTTTAGCACGAGAACGCGTAGGCGTTACTCCATACTGAGCATGGATAGCTGTTCTATAGCTGGGTACTACCATGGAGGTCCTCCATGGTACTACATTCCGGCTAAAAAAACTCTGTCTTTAGGTCTCCGCCTTTTGGCCTGTTTACATCCTGATTGATGCGTCGGGGATAATAGTTGTGTTCGTTGACAATAGAAAATTCAAAATTAGTGAGTGGTAAAATAATCGAGCTCTCCTTTCGCCCTCTGCTGGATCCGTCACTGAACTCATGGGTACACTTCGTTTTTTCCCTCTTTCTTTCTTCCCTTTAACTCTTCTCAATTTTTTTTTATTTTTCGGCGTGACTGACAGGGTGGGGGGAACGGGCCCCCGTGGCCCCCCGCTGGATCCGCGCCTGAACCTACCTAGGCATATAGGTTGACAAATCAGACAAATTATGCTTAGCCCAACTAGCCTTCAATTAAATAAAATTATACAAACTGCTTTTGGTTCAATGTCGTAATAATGTATTTACGAAAGTGCGTTCTACGCATTATTGTTGGAATATAATAATATATTGCTTATGTCTTTGATTTTTTTTTCTCTATATAATGGCCTAAAGAATGAGATAAAATTACCCGATCTTTTTCAAGAGGAGAAAACCTTGAATTTTGAAGAACTTAAAGGTCATTAAAAACTCCTCAGAAGTCGGGAAAGCTCATTTCCGGCCATCTAGGAAGTTCCCAGGACCCCTTTTAATGTGGGTTTTTTTTTATTTTTTAGACATTTTAAACTATTCTCTTTCATATCCTGGATCCGCCCCTGGCTAGAGTGCATTTCCCTTGTATTTTGAAATTGTTTATAAGTACACAATATGCTTTAACCAACACATCGTTAATCAGGGATGCAAGATGACGCTGTGTATAAACAATTGATAAACTTAACATTTACTCGTGAATTGCTAGGTAAAAACACGTAG
>NW_022700641.1:1302-4178 GCF_011630105.1 Anneissia japonica
CCCCTCCCCACAGCGTACGTTTTGTACGTGCGTGAAAATGATGAAAATAATGGATGACCCCTTAAGGATTTTAAAATATTCCAAACCTGTACGCTTAAAAAAAAATAAAATAAAAAATAAATAAATAAGGTTAACTTAAAACACAAACAACACGATAAGATATAAAGTTTGAGCGAATAATTGGTATACTGTACTGTATTTCTGAAGTGCCGTTCGTTTTAGGGTTGCTACAATCAGGAGTTACAATCGATCCAACAAAGGAAAAGCACTATCTATTTCCTTACATTCCAAAAAGGAGGATTTTGGATGCTATTTAAAATTTGCTGGAGATTGAATAATTAACTGTGTGATCAATCTGCAATGGAGATTGATCACAAAATCATAAGCATGATCTCAAACATCAGAACCCAGCTTTTATTGTTTAAAACTGTCGGGCCCCATGGAATGAAACTACGGTATTATAGTTTATATTATATTTTGTTTAAACAATGTCGGGGGGGGGGGGGGGGGGGCTCGCACTTGGGGCCCTGGCGTTCCCCCCTCCCTTCCGTCAGCGCCCGAGCGTGACGCCACTGATGTAACAACTGTTAATTGTAGCAACCCCAGAAACGAACGGCGCTTCAGAAAATACCGTACAAGTATACCAATTATTCTCGCAAACTTCATATCCTATCGCGTTGTTTGTGCTTTAAGTTAACTTAATTTTTTTATTGAAGTGTACAGTTTTTTTGAATATTTTAAAATCCTTAAGTTAATTTTTTTTAAGTTTTGTTTTGTTTTGTTTTTTTTTTTCAATGAAAAATAAATGCGATCGTTAATATCGATCTTGGTACAATGTAAACCTGTAATCATATGACTACGTATACAGAATTTTACTATATTATAGGCCTAGACTAGGACCAGGCCTCCTACTATAGTATAGAGGCCTAGTCCAAGACCTTGTTGCAAATCCCAGCACATATAAGCCTAACCTATAATGCCAAGCATAGGGCTCGTGATCGCGGTACCCTGACCATTAAAAATTAGCAGACGCACTGGGAAGCGTTGTTCACGGCATTGGACTGCAGCGAAAAATGATTCCCCCATCGTATATGGAACAGGCCCACGTCATGCTTGGCTGATTAGTTTTGATTTACATTTCGCAAGTCTAGTGCCATACGCAGCAAAAGTCCGTTTCTAGTGTTGTTGTCAAATACATTTCAAACCAGGCTGGTTTTTGATTTACGTTTTGGAATAGAATTTGCAGAAGGCGTTTGATCAAGTCAGACCTACGTTTTGAATTTGAATTACATTTTAAAGAAATTAGAACTACGTTTTGAAAAATTAGAACTTCATTTTGGGAAACCAGATCTACATTTTGAGAAATTTACGCCTACGTTTTGATAAATTAGACATTGAATTTTGCAATTACATTTTGATTTTAACATGGACTTTTGCTGCGTATGGCACCCCATAGTTAATAACTACCTTATATAAGTTATGTATGATTTCGTATTTCTGTAGTTTAAGCTAATGTTCAAAGTTTAACGGGAAATTATGTATTTGTTTATAGATGAAGACTTAGACAGCAAGAAGCTGTAACTCTAATACATTGTATGCAGAATTTCAATATACAGCAAGGCTCTGTATATCATTATACGCAGATCTACCTTACACAGCAAGGCGCTGTGGTAGCATCTAGAGGTTGAATTCAGAACTGTAGTTAGTGTGGCTCACAGCTTTGTAAGTGTATTCGTATATTGATCTATTAATAATATTCTAAGTTATTATGCGTTTATTATATGAAGTGTCACTGAGATTGATGCCAACTGTTGTTTTATTGCTATCTACAGTTACCTTGTTTTAGTCATTTACAAAATTTTAAAATGCAACCGTCATTAAGAAATGGATAAGATCAACATTACATTTCGTCAAGCAGAATATAACAAATTTAAAAATCAGTAAAATAATCCTTTAAATGTTATTTTTCATGACTATTTTAGTATGTTTTTTTTTTTCTTGTTTTTCTTTTTTTTCCGCATCATTTTGTATAACTGTAAATAAAAAATAAATGTGTTGAACCCATTTCCTATTTGTAAACATTTTAGTTTTACTGGTATTTGATGTGTATGGTGATCGTGCAATGCAAGTTACAAGGCCAATTATGTGGTGAGGTTATACAGATGTGTGTGGATGGAGGCGTGTGCTTTTGTGTTGTTACAATGAATTTTGGTTGGATACCGGTACATAACATTTGGATTTATCTAAGGCGAGTTGATTGGCCGACAAGGCGAGTCGATTGTTCGAGCGGTCAAGTCAGAGACACCGTAACCTTCAGCTATTATATCTGCGCCTGGGGTGCGGATCCAGAGATGTCCAAAAGGGGTGGGTGGGCCAAAAAGTTGGGCTGATCGAGACAACACCGCCCTAGCAGGCCCGTAGCCAGGTCATTTCAAGGGGGGGTTCTCTGGGCGTGAGGTCCAGAGGCCTGCCTAAGGGCCCCGGTAGGGTCGGGGGGCGAAGCCCCCGAAGCCAGAGCAGTTTTTGTGTTTAATGGGTCTATATAATGTTATAAAAGCAGTTAGGTTTTGAAAAAGATCTATGTAATAAAAATGTGGTAATATAATAAAATTAGAAAATATTTCGTGAGTGGATTTCCCTTTACGATTAAAAATCGTAACGGTACTGCATGGCGAGTTGATTTCCCGTACGACTAAACATCGTAACGGTACTTGGTTTGGTTTACAGGAGTTCGTGCTTCGAACAGGTCATTCCAATCATAGAAGAAGCCTTTTCATGGAGAAAGTGTACCTTTTTAGCAAAGGTTTGTCTTGGTCGAAACTAACTCCGGCTATATAAAAATTGATTAGAATATTGAAAATGTTATTCGTGTTAAT
>NW_022700642.1:0-4255 GCF_011630105.1 Anneissia japonica
TGTATGGAACGCCAGTAGCGCTATACCGATTGATTGGGATACGGTACGATACAGCGTTGGTCAATAACGTTCATATTCGTCAATTCTAGTATGTTTCACTCAGTTTTAGTATTTGATCAGGCAAGTGTTTCGAAATAAAGAGAAATCAATGTATAATTTTCAGACTTTTTGTACTAAAAAACTATAAGCCTATAAAAAATTGAATATTTTTTATTTCTCATCATAGTCTTCTTGGCCCTGGTTGATTAAAGATCGATTTGTTTACAGATTGATTACAGATCGAAACATTTTGTACGTACATGACATAACTAAATTATGATATGATTAAATTGATGTTTATTATATGCTATCAGTTCAAGTTCAGATTTTTATGTATAAAAATACACGTATCGATTCGCGGCCGCTTTCCCTCGCGGCCGCTACGACCCTAATCCGGCTAGAATTAGCGTTGTGGTTCGCTCAGTTCAAGACTTTTCCCCGCGATGAATTACGCTATTGCACGTGCGCTAGCGATCATCGTAAGAATAGCATTGGGGGCTATCTTCACGCCTCGTCGTAAAAATAGTGCTATTATAAGGTAGAGATAGGGTCAAGCCAGCTCCACCAATCAGTACCTTGAATTTACGTAAACAAGTCGGGACAATGTTTACGGGTTCTTTTGAATGTCAGTAGTTCGGATAAGCCTTACATGCATCCACCTTGATTCAAGACAGGCACTTCTCTTATTCCCAACTAGGCTAGGCCTACTGTATATTTCTGTACTTTTCACTTACAAGAGGATAGCCTAAATCAACAGGGGAAGATCCAGTAGGGGAGAGGGATGTCACTGGGAATTAGGCTCCCGCCCCGTTTTACCACTATTTTTTTTTTTTTTTCAAAATGCAATATATGTGCTATTTGCTTATTCAATTATTCTGAAACTGTTGTGCGGTGTAGGGCGAAAATCTTATGTTGCTAGCTCTCAGACTATTTATATTTGAAGATTTGCCCCAAAAGGCATTATCGAAAAATGTCCGATATAAGGGCTAACGCTATAAAACGATATCCCTCAAAGGAAGTCCTGGTTTATATCGTTCAATGGTAAACGCATTATCTGATTTTAACCAGTGTGTTGTTAAGCACCCAATGGGTTATAATGAAATATTGAAACAACAAATTTGGGGTAACAAAATGATAATATATAATGGTGTTTAATTTTTATATAGAAATTGGGTTGATCGGGCATACGAACTATCAATAATAAAGTGATTGATAACAGGTTTATTAATACAGCTGAATTATTCACAACATTAAATATCGAATCAAATTGGATTGCGGAACTATCTTGCTAAAGGCAATTCCGCAATAATGGAAAGTAAACATTTTCTTAAGAAATGATGAAAACAAATTGAAATCAAATATTGCCAATACGATGGTGTAATATGAGTAGCAAAGAGAAAATATACTTGAACAGATAACTTTTTTACTTTTATTTTTGTTAAAAATTCTATAAAAAGAAGTTTGTAGTATCAAGTATTCTGTAACATCATGATTGTGTTCCCTGTATCATAGTTTTAAAAAATATGATAGGCCTATGTAAATAAAAGAAAGTGTTTTTTCAGCTTAGTCTAGAAGTAAAATTTGAAAACCACGAAAAAGGAGGATAATGAATGGCTACCCCACAACTTTAAAGCAATGTACAAAATTAATTCCTATAGGCCTATCAATTGTAAATGTATTAATTCAATTATTATAATGAAATTGATGAATAAATGTGTTGGTTTTTGCCACAAAAGAGAAAAAAAAATACTGGAATGGTGTTATACAGTATTATTAAAAGAAAGTGTTGATTAGATTTTTGAAAGAAAATATGTCAAAGTTCACTGAAATTAGCCTGCCTGCTTGTTCTGTATTCAGGCTATTCGCGGGGCAGAAATCAATGTAATCGCCCAGTGTTTTATCTATTTATATATTTATTATAATATAAAATTATAATATAAGTATATATATATAATTATATATAAATGTATTTATTATAATATAATAGAAAACAATACACGGCCTGTGTATTGTTCGATGTTCAGGCATGGGGCGAAGGTATGCAATCTATGGAGTGACTGCTCAATAACTATTATTAGACCTATTATTGTTATTACTTTTACTATGATTGATGATCAATTTTGCTAATAATTATTAATTTATATCATGCATAATTATTATCACTATTAATTTTTTTTATATTTGCCTCAGATTATAACATGTACATTAATGAACGAAACAAACGTCCTGGACAGGTCGCTCGCTTTGAAACTCCTGTAATCTCACCGTCATACATATGGTGGTCATCCTCTTACCGGTACTGCATACAATTTTCTTACATCGTAATGGGACCATATGTCGGTCAGCTTCAGGTGATTACAGAGAACGAGTCACACGGTGTCGGTGACCCCATTTGGATTTCATCGGGATTACAAGGACCTTACTGGAACACAGAATATATTGACTATCAAACAACAGATTCATTTAGGGTATGATCCAAATTCTGTGTTTGAAACTACATTTGATGTCGATGATTGTTATAGTGGCGATTTGTAATAAATATGAATAATATGATGGTGATTTTGGTATGCAATATATATGTGTCAGTTTAGATATAGGGCCTAGTATAGTAATAAGCTAATCTGATTCGATTCCAACGAATTCTTCAGTGTGCTCATTTCGCTAGGACGTCTGCAATTGCAGAACATCGTGTAACATTAAAAAAAATATATATATATTCGGAAATTAAATCTCACTAATAACTCCATGATCTGAGGAGGAAAAAATTTGTTCTTATGAATCTGAATTCTAGCCTGACATAATAATGATATTAATAGACAAAATAATAATAATATTAATAATAATAATAATAATAAAAATAATAATAATAAACATAATAATAATGATAACAATAATAATAATGATAACAATAATAAACATAATAATAATAGATATAATAGTAATAATAGACACAATAATAATATTTCAAAATGAATTTGCATCAGAAACAATATCATAAGAGTGATACTTTCCCCTACCTGATGTGTTATTGTACCGAATAGGCTTACTCTGTACGTTTCAAAATACTTCAGATTAAATTCGCAACTGATTCGGTTGGGAATCGAACCCACTACCTCCAGATAACTAACCTGTCGCAGTAACCTAGACTATGCTTGCGCTTAGAGACTATTGTTAAGTCCCATCCCCAAAAGTAGCACCGGATACTGCAAATGCTATTTCGATTGAGTTTGCGTTAGGAAAATATCATAGGAGTGATAGTTTGACTACTTTTTATGTTATTGTAGCAAATATTCAGTGCGTTCCCAAATACTTGCAAAAAAAAGTAATTCGGAATCAGTGACACCTCCCATACAAGGGGTGTTTACCGCTTGGAATCAAAATGTCACACAGGGGTCATTAGAGTAAACAAAACAAAAAAAACACAAAAAAAAAAAACAAACTCAACAGTTGTATAAAAGACTAGTACTGCAGTCACAAATAAACATAGCAATCTTGTCCTTCGCACATGCATTGGCATAAGGCTGAGTTTATATATGGTGTTCATGGATTTGGGGTCAAATGTCATTAAGGGTTCATTTATATCTTTTCCTGGCAACATTTTAAAATGCTACTACTGACGAACTTTTGGGCTGATTTCAATCAAACGTGGACAGTATAACCAGTGACACCTGTAAGTTTTGGTATTGCATTAGTCTATTGTGCATTAAAAAAAGTAAATAAAATATTTCTTTTCATTAATTTTTAGAAAGACAAAAAAAACCAAAAAAAAAAAAAAAAATCCCAAAGAAAAAAAAAAAAAAAAAAAAACTCCCAAAGCAAGCCATGATTGAACCGGGGTCTTTAGCATAAGAAACAACACCGATCAGGCGACTGTTCTTTTAATGCAAGTCACTAATAATATTTTAAAGCCAGGCTTCGGAGAAAAAGCATGTTCATATTAGTCCAGCAAACTTTGGTTGGTTGCATTTTTTTTGCTATATTTTTAAAAAATTGCATATGATGTAGAGTAGACATAGATAAATCAAAAAAGTATGTGCAACATTTTTTTTTCATACGTAAGGGGGGTTGAAAGCCGTTTCAAAATGGCCGCCATTTTTCCCTAAAATTGTCACTAATATTGTAAATTTATGTCATTAAAATGCAATATTCAATTGGAAATAAACTCAAAACAATGACAGCAACAGTTAACTAAATATTGTACACATTTTTGAGCTAT
>NW_022700643.1:0-767 GCF_011630105.1 Anneissia japonica
TAAAAAATTATATAGGTAATATAATAATAATGAAAATAATAATAATAATAATAATAATAATAATAATAATAATAATAATAATAATAATAATAATAATAATAATAATAATAGTCATATGAATTACTAAAAGGGATTAAGAATAAGGAAAATTATAGTCACTGATCACCGAGTCCGAATATGTGGGTTTTGTGTTTGATTATGTATCCGAGTTCAGATATGCGCCTTTTATTAAAGGGATGGGAAATTACTGGCAATGAGAACACAGCGCATGTTATTTATAGAATGACCGGGGGAGTTGAAGTGGTCGGTTACAGGGAAACCCTTACTATGATTGCGGATGGATTGGTTGTGGTTGTTGAATCTGAGTCTGAATTTGGTGCCAGTCTCACCAATGTACGATCCTTTGTCGCAATTGATGAGATATACCACATTGGATGCATCGCAGGTTAATGGAGGGGCGTATAGGGAGGTTACAATGGGGGAGTTTGATGAGAGGATTACTATTAAGGCATTTGCAGATGAGGCAATTGATATTGCCAGGTGACAGTGGTAGGGAGGTTATGCGTGACGAAGTCAAAAGAGATTTAAGATTCCTTTATTCTATGTCATTGTTTAGTTCCATCATTGTTATTACCGACTGAGATCTGTATTCCCACACTGATATTAGCCTCATTATTATTACAGTTCCAAATTAATTTATCTGTTAATTATTTCTATTGTTACTCCGCCCCTTAGTTTTTTTGTCCAATCACCATGTTCATTATATT
>NW_022700644.1:0-1027 GCF_011630105.1 Anneissia japonica
AGTATCAATTAATTTGCAGTTTCTCTTGTTTGTCATTTCTTTTTTCCTTGTTTAATTTATCTACTTACATGGTGTTAAGGAGCCCCTTCTCCTCCCTTCTATACGTCATCCTCCTCTTATTTTTTTTTCTTGACCCGAATCATATTTTATACTTGTATTTTTTTTTTTTATATTTGAAAGTCATCAAAAATGCTTACCGGTATTAAAATCGTATTCAATTTAGGCATTTTAAAACAATGAATTAACGCGACATATATAATAAAAAATAAAAAAAAAATCAAATACACCTGTAACTTAAAGTCAGCCAGTCGTCACTAGATAGGCCTAATTCAGTATGCTGTATCGATTTGTTGTTTTACGAATCACTCATTAGCTTGACAAGGAAACATCTGATTAGGTCATTTAAATTTTTATTGTAGATTCTCCCTCTGAGAAGTCGCATCCATAAAAAAAATCAGAGTCTCTGATTATTTTTATGGAGGCAACGCTAACAAGTAACATGCACATCAATGTTTCACTTCAGAAACATTATGACATTATAGAGACTCGAACCCGACCCACAATGAAGTATTTACAGGAAAGTAATAAATTCCATCTAGGAATGTGAAGGGAGGGTCTCCGTTTAGTGTTGTAAAGTCGACAATTACGTTTATAATTTCTTTTTTTCCCTTTGAGGTCGTAGTCCGTATCCATACGGAGTAATTTACATACCTGGATGCGCGGCCCGTATACGGTACGGACATACTTCTCTTATTGTTTTTATTATGCTGCCCTCTGTTGCAGACTCTTTTAGGGGATTTCCCTAACGTCATAGTAACTAGACAGGCTTAGCGATTGTATAGAGCAAAAATCGGCAATTTTTTTCTGTCAGTGATTGCTTGGTGTACTTGGATAGACGAGGATAGCGGGATTGTTTATATAATTAATTAATTAATTAATTAATAATATAAATAATATGCATTTGAGGAAATATTTTAACTAGAAATAGTAGCAGCGCAAGCAGTAATGCTAGGCCTAGGTCTGCAAA
>NW_022700645.1:0-500 GCF_011630105.1 Anneissia japonica
GCCTAGTACTATTTATAATATTATTTATACCCACGGATCACCTTATCCAGGCATTGCTGCTAGGCTGCTACTATAATACATAACACAGGCATTCGTTCAAAGCATAAACCTGCTGAAAGTCTCATCATTGGTTAGAATACCTCTAAACGCTCTAGCATTTAAAATAGTTCAAATGTTCCCAAATTCTTTTCAAAACACACACTGGAAATTTCTTTTCAAGAAATTCATCGACATTCATATTGTGTTTCGCCCAATATTATTATTATTATTATTATTTGGTTCATTGCTGTTTTGACCCATTGCTATTCTGGTAAAAAAGTGTCAATCAGAACGAACACTTTCCTTAATTAAACAATTCCATCTTCTTCAAAATTGTGTAAAAATACCTAGGCTTAGACCTATCGCCTCAAAACACCGTACCACTTCATGAACGCCTTTCTATTAATTTCGTACCACGTTTCTCTGTCTAGCTGATAAGTCAGGCCTTGCTTGAATGGTTA
>NW_022700646.1:0-754 GCF_011630105.1 Anneissia japonica
GGAGATATAACGAAAATTATATTCAAATTTAAGTTTAAGAGTGAAATTTCCCGCAATCTAGAGGAGCCATAATCACAAATTTTCGCACCTCAGCCCCTTACTCGTGAAATAATCAGGGTAACCAATTGAAGTTGTGGGTATACGAGGGCATTGGCAAAAATAATGGATTTTGCTGTGGGGGTGGCGGAGAATGGGGTGCTGAATCGATACCAATCACTGACGATAAAATACTCCATGCCTTTAACAAAGAAATCTCTTTTCTCAGCCCTGACTTCAACAAAGGATTTTTTCTGGTCTCAGCTAGAGCACAATAAAGGTCCGCATCATTGGGACACTGTTGCAAACTGATTTTATTTCTACTAGATGGCGGGAAATGAGCTTTCCCTATTTTGAGCTACGTGTCTATTAATGACTTTTAAGTCCTTAAAAGGACTTTAAAATCCTTCAAAATTCAAGGTTTTCCAACTCTTGAAATCGGTAAGGTAAAAGATGTGTATAAGAGACCGCAATAAAACTCCGTCTAATTTAACGAAAACAATAATATAATTAATTAGGCCATTTTTTAACTGCAGATTCGTACCACTGTTGGGCAGGAGAATTCACACAGATCATCATCATCAGATAGAGAGAGCAGCTTAGCTCAGTCGGCTAATCTGGTGGTAGCCACTGTGTGTGCGCTGAACCGTGGTGATCTCTAGGTCCCCGGTTCAAATCCCATCGCTGCCTCTCCTTGTGTTTCAGCTAGAGGGCTGAA
>NW_022700647.1:0-509 GCF_011630105.1 Anneissia japonica
ATGCTTTGCATAGGAAAAAGGTTTAAAATTAGAGTTTTTTTATTTTTTGGTATACTTCCTGCTTCTTTTTACCATAAATCTGCAAAGACAGGTCGCTAAACTTCGGGGTAAACGGTCAATTGTAGCTCATCAATTAAGCTTTCTTTTACCATGTAAGTCCCATGCTGGTTGCTTAATTAACCATTGATCATTTTTTTCTTTCAAATTTTGTATTCAGAATTGTTTTTACCCTGTCTATGAATGACGTCACGCGCATAAGGCCAATAGCAGCTACGAATTTCGAGTTTTATGCGGTTAGTGCGTTCATGCATAAGATGTAGGTCAAATTTTTGCAAATAGAGGAAAAGTTTTCATTTTGATTGCTAGTGATTAATGATTGGACCAATTGCATTAGACAGACTCCAACCAAACATGGGGTGTTCACACAGGTTGAGCTTAAAAGTCACAGTGGTTATCTCTTAAAAAATGACTGGGTTCATGTTCTATTGAACATAGTATCTCTAGATCCC
>NW_022700648.1:0-927 GCF_011630105.1 Anneissia japonica
TTGAGCAGTTGTTACTTTAAATGCTCTCAGTCTACAAGCTGTGTTTTGCGGTATGCATCGCGGGGCTGAGTTAGGTCATACAGAACGTATGTCCACAATTGAATACTATTTGGATAGTTGGATAATATTTTTCTAGTTGTTTTACTTAGGCAGCGTCGTGGCATGTTTCATGCCTACCATCGTGAGTGGTAGACGTTCCGTAATTAGGCCTATTTACTAGATTTGCCTAATTACGGTCGTACAAAATAATACGGGATTTTATTATAGGCCCTACTGTAAATGCACTCTTCATGTATTTTTACATCATCACAACAGTAATTTGCTAATCTATATCGTCATTAACATGCATCTTTACATTCATTTAATTTATGTTTTTAATTGTACACATTTTAAAGACATACTGTACGTAAAAAAAACCCAGCCGATAGACAGTTATGGTGTTACAGACAGAAACATATTGATTTTACCTACAGTATATTGTCTTAGTTTTTGTTCTGTAAAGCCAGGCACTCATTACGCCCGACGCTATTACGAAGAACGTAATCGTGTTTAATAAAGCCTGGTTTCCTGTCGACGTAAGAAGGCAGATTTACTTACGATTACGTCGTTTTATCGTAAGAAAATGCGATTTGACAGGAAACCGATTACGACTGGTGCGTTGTGAAATCGACGTAACGTAAACTAAAATCGTCGCAAAACAGTTTTGGACAGGAAACCGACGTATTGAATTTTCATGTGATATGTCGATTTTTCACTATTTGACAGGAAACCGCGATTTAGTGACTTTTTGTTGAATGAACTCGCATACGTTGCGTTGCATACGATTCTTATGAAAAGTTGACTCCAAGTCAACTTTTCATAAGAAACGTATGCTGTCTGTATATCTTGCCTATACAACAACATTGTCGACAAACTAGAACTCTCATT
>NW_022700649.1:0-801 GCF_011630105.1 Anneissia japonica
ATAAAATAAAAACTAACACCATAAAACGAATGGCACGCATAGACTAATAATTGACGGCTGTACTGGCAAACTAGTAACGGATTGTCGATGCCCAGTAAAGATCAAAGGACTGTACGCACGCGCTATGTTCGAGAGGGGAGATGTCCTTTTGTTGAATTACCTTTCTGTAAGTAGCTGTAGAATAGCCCCTGGATAGCCGGGAATGTGAGTAAACATTGTTGTACGCCACACGATCATTGCTGCGAAGCAGCCAATTCATATTCTTGACAGCAATTTGACCTCTGAAAGGCAATTGTTTGTCAAAAAACGAGTGGCTACGACGACTGAAAAGCCGAGTTTCCTTCTTTCGTTCTGCCGGGTAAAATCAATTACTTTAGGCGACGTTTATAGACTAATACCCGATTCACACGTACAAAAATCTTACCAAATGTAACAAAATATAACCAAAAGTAACATTTTACGGCACGTGTGAAAGTACCTCCGTGTAATATCCTTGTAAAATCTCGGAACGTCTCGGTAATCTTTACCAGCCTCGCCGAGGCTGGTATAAGCTTCCGAGATGTAACATGGATGGATCTGCGCATGCGCAGGGATTTCAACACAACAACAATCTACTGTTTCACGGGGTTCTTAGAATTTTCTTCCGTCTGCATACGATTCTGATCCACCAGAAATAGATAGGCCTAGTTTTTCTCAATGATGAATGAATTACCCTTGTTATTGATGTTAATAAGTAGGTAGAAGAAGAAGATATACATAAAATGAACGTCGGGATGGTGTTAGTACTATTACTAGTATTAC
>NW_022700650.1:0-639 GCF_011630105.1 Anneissia japonica
CCTTAGATAATGTTTCGCCAGTTAAGTTAGTAATTATATGGTTAGGGTTCTTACACGTTCCATTGTATTTATTGATTGTCCCAATGTTTCCTTAGGCTTTGTTAACTCAGGGAGTTAATGACACAAAACACAGATCTACTGTAGGCCAGGCCTAGTAGGCCCTATCAGTCCTTTTTCACGAATCGGTAGACATCTTGAAGTAATGATAAACATTGCGAATCAGCGGTGCGTAACCAACAGAAATAAGATAAGCTTTTGGGCTGATTTTCTGACATCATGTTGTTTAAAAAAGCTGCACATATACCGGGTATTTATAACACTACTGCTGATTTTGAAAGCAGACACTTTAACGATCACTGTGAGTGGTCACTAATACACACTACCATTATGTGTACGGTTGTTCGCGCGGTAGTTTTGAAAGGATGGCTTCTGTAACTCTCTGCAAAGTTTGTTCAACCGTTAGTCCAGCAAACTTTGGTTGGTTGCATTTTTTTTTGCTATATTTTTTAAAAATTGGATATGATGTAGAGTAGACATAGATAAATCAAAAAAGTATGTGCAACATTTTTTTTTCCATACGTAAGGGGGGTTGCCAGCCGTTTCAAAATGGCCGCCATTTTTTCCTAAAATTGTCACTAA
>NW_022700651.1:0-448 GCF_011630105.1 Anneissia japonica
AATTTCTGGATCCGCTACTGAGCGGGTATGTAAGTTGTGCCTAGGCATGGCACTGCTAAGGTAGCCTCTGATCTAACAAGGATTATTGATACTATATATTAATTAAAAAAAAAGAAATCACCTCCCAACATAAGTATTTAATTTTAAAGAGGTGATGCTAAACAAGTATTTTTTTTATTTGGCCTAATTTAATTTAAGGTTTTTTTCTCCAATTTTTCAACATAGATGGTTATATATTATTATGCAGCAACCTTGGCCTTATGATGTTTTTGCGCACCTAGGCCTACCTCCCTACCAGCAATTTTCTACACAGATATGATTTAGATTACTTCTTAGTGTTATCCTGCAAATTAAATTCTGATCACGCCAATTTCATCCTCAATGTCCAGTATTCATACAGCACTTTGTTTCAAAGTACTTCACATTTTGCCAATTCATTTGAATTCAA
>NW_022700651.1:472-719 GCF_011630105.1 Anneissia japonica
GCTATGGTATAATATATCAAACAATGTACAATGAATAAAATACATATAAACATAGTTTAAAAAGAAAGTTTATACATGAAAAATCATTTTTAAATCAGGGATTTAAACAATAAGTGTTAGGTTTGTTTTCTTTTATTAAATTATTTAAAAAAAAGTAACACAACAATTTATGAAACAATTTCAAATAAAAGAATATTAAAAAATCCTCAAACTCTCCGGACTTGTATAATCTATTATTTTTATATCA
>NW_022700652.1:0-594 GCF_011630105.1 Anneissia japonica
CTGCTATTTCAGCTACTTCAGAAATTCCCAGAGGCAGAGAGTTCAAGATATCTGAGTTGGTTGGTAGCTGCAATACACGACAATCAATCACTTTTTGTTTAATAATGAAAGCTACAAATAAAACTTGTTTAAAAGTGATATTGCAGCGGCGGAATAATTAAGGATTGCTCAGGCAGAAGGGTCCAAACCAACCACAGTCCTACCTTGAAGAATTCCAATGAAGATCTGCAAGCACTGGGGAGAACTTATTGAAATCATGTAGCTGTTGAAAGTGATTTTATCAAACTTAAATCACAGTTACGTAGAGAAGGCACTATTCTAAATACTTAACTCACTGTCTATGCACAGTATGTCATAGTCCACGACCTTTGTATTGGACCTGATATGGAAACCAATTTCTGTTTAAAACAAGATTAAATTAAGCAGGAACAGGGTATTTTATTTGGCAGACTATATTAATCTTTAAATTTCATATCTTTTTGCATTATCAAATTTCACTCAAACCTGGTATATATAATATATATAGGCCTATATATATATAGGCCTATATATGTAGTAGTGATTGCAATTTTAGATTTTGAAATGAATTTAGCG
>NW_022700653.1:0-1486 GCF_011630105.1 Anneissia japonica
AGCATCACGTATGTTACTTGAAAAAGAAGAAGAATCATATCAATACTTAATACAAATTCAGTTTTTCAGCAAATTTATTTTAGTGTCATTTGAGTATTTTGTATGAAATTATGAACCCCAAATAGATTTTCTTACCATTGCATCGATTAATGGAAGTGTTACTAACATGAAATTTTCAAAATTTTAGGACTGAAGGCAACAATTTTTGATATAGAAATGCTGCTTTTCTCTTTCAATTTGTCTTTGAAGATTTGACGAAAATCTGACGATTGTTCGTCACTCTAATGTCTGATGGATATAATGTTCAATACAAATTTAATTTCTTGACAATAAAATCGACTATACACTTGATTTCTAGAGAAACACAGTGTATTTTTCATAATATAGTTTCTTGTCGAATGATTCCTGTGTCTATTATATTAACTAAAGTGTTATGTCGCCAATGTTACTAATTTTCACAGGTAGTGTGCGCTAAACCGTGGCGATCTCTTGGTCCCAAGTTTAATTCTTATCGCACTCTCTTTGTATGTCAGCTGGAGGACTGAATGCAAGTTACGATAGCCCACACCGACGTTTAAACCGTTGGTCCCGTGTACATTATGGCCCATGTGTACGTTAAAGAACGTAGTACACTCTTCGGAATTGGTAGGTGATATTGTCTCTCAGTGTACAGTCCCAGAAGGACCCCACTGAAAGTAAGTCTTCTTCAGACTTTCGTGTGTTATCCTTGGTGTTTACCGAATAAATCTATCCATAAATCCAATCCTAAATCTGGATTCCCGCGGAAAACTCCGATAACAGGCTTATGCGGTTCATTTTGCAAACGGGAATCATGAGGTTTAAATTACTTTGCTCATGTAGTTTCGGCGATCCGTATTTTGGTCTCTATGGGTCTGGCCTCTTCGTGACCCTATGGATCATTCGGAAACCCTTTGGGACCCTTACGGTTCGGGGGTCGACATGCGGACTGCCGCACATGACCGCCATGACGTTAAACGCACCTGCTTAAATTTAGACCCAAGTACAAAAAAATAAGATTTACAGATAACATTTCTAAGCAGAGGGGCAAATTTATCTGCCCGAAATGATGTGTTACTTATTTAATACAGTAATGAGAGGTGCACACCATTTTAAGGAGTTAAGTTGGAAGAGGATATACAGGGCAAGATTCTTATTAATTAATCAAGTTAATTAAAATTAATTAAATAATTAAGTTTGGTACCTCAAAATGAATTTAAAATAATAGTTACCATTTTACCTGTTAAAATACATGTGGTGCGTAAATCATAGAATTAGGCTTTTAATTGACAACCTCCATCTAGAACAAGCAACTCTGACCCCCCTTCCCAATTGTATGTGTCTGTGTGGCAAGACGACACTTTGCCATATCTATATCAATTTGTTTCGCTGACAGTCAGAAATAATAAAAGTATGTCCACAAATATTATTTGTTTTTAGCTAATATTACTCTTTATTATTGCCAGTA
>NW_022700654.1:0-659 GCF_011630105.1 Anneissia japonica
ACATAATATTGTATAATACAGTCTTAAAATATCTATGCTTAAGATCTAATAATGGCACAACTGACGAATAAATGGTTCGTAAAGTTTGATGTTTATGGACTGAAACAAATATAGCATGGGGCCTACTGCAGAGAGTGGTTCTTTAGTCAACTAATTAAAAGAGCTTTTATTTGTAGAAAACGTATTGTTAAGTGACAAAAATATGATTACCAATAATATGAAAAATATTATCATGTTAATAAATAAAAGTTTAGCTAAATACTTAGACAAAAAATAAACAAATGAATTAATTCAAAATTCCTATATTAATGCTAACAGATTTTTAACTTACAAATCATTAAAATTATGGCATTAATTAACTTTTTTTTTTTTTGTACATCCCACCTAATGAAATGAAATTCGCAATGAAATTATATGGAATTCTCAATCCATGATAATTTATAGTAATAACATTTCAAACCCATAAGGCAGTACATAAATGTGCCACTTAGTTTATGACAATTTTTATATGGCACCCTCAAATTGGAATAAAATGAATTAACATTTTTGTAACTTGATTATAATGAGTGTTTAGGATATTTATAACTTACCGTAAATATTTTACAGTTCTCTTTACTGTAATTAAAGCAGATGCCCTGCAATTTGTATTTTTTGTAGCA
>NW_022700655.1:0-1194 GCF_011630105.1 Anneissia japonica
GAGGGTCCACGAGACCGATAGAAGCCATCGAGAATTTCGCTACGTTTCTCCGAACCCACAACCTTTCCTTCGTCAAGAACGTCAGCTACAGGTACAAGATGGAATCGGGCATTCACACGCAGGCCGTTCTCGGCGACGTGTACAAGAGCCTGCACGAATGCCTCGCACAAGCCGGGGAAAATCGAAGCGGGAGCAACCTGCACGCCATCGTAGCGAACACTTTGGCGCCAGACACGGACGAATCTATCTCGGTGGCGATCCAGGTCGCCGTGTTCAAGGATTACGAGCGGGTGGTGAGACAGACTTATCCGAACATGGCGACGGAGGAGATACTTCGGATGGCTAGAGACCTGTCTCTTATACACATCCGGTGACGAGAGTGGCGCCGATGTCCATGACTCTGAACGAAGATTTCGTGGCCGCTTTCAATCGGGGAGGTCGGAGAGGCTGCAAGTATGCTCTGATATTATACGGTCACAACTTCAGGCGTTAAACTTTCTCCCTCTTTTCTTTTTTTTAAATAGATAGGTCGGTAGATAGATAGATAGATATACACAGTATTTTTTCTTTTGATTGAGAATCAAGAACAGACAATAAAATTAACACTCTTGGTAACAATAAATTACGTTTTTCGAATCTTTATTTACAATCATGTTTAACATCGATTTCAAAGTGTGTGTGTGTGGCTGAATCTGTTAAAAAAATAACAACATAGAAATAAATCACGAGAGAACGCTGAAATCGATCCTGTGCAGATTCGATCCATCGACTTGGACCCACCTGAGCTTCGGCAAGATGACGTCCACGTTGACGTAGCGATATGCGAACTGCGTGCCAGTCTCGGCCAACGTCAGACGACACTCGACCTGGTATTCGGGTTTGACGTCGACGAATCGAAAAGAGAACGAAGTTGCGTACTTGACGAGATCGACCTTCTTGTTTCCCAGCGGATCGATGCATCTCTGGTACACGTTGTTTATGGTGCACAGCACGCAATAGGGCCTTCCGTAGTGATTCGACGCTCCGACGCTCGTCAGATCGCCGCCGCCCATCAACACTTTGGCGGCGTCCGCGTTCAGACACTCGGCGAGAGTGAATCCGCCGGAAACGTATCTTGACAGGCAGTCGTGTGACTCGCACCGCCGCACTTCGACGCCGACGTCCGGTCGCATGCCGTGCTCGTAGCCGTTGAAT
>NW_022700656.1:0-1095 GCF_011630105.1 Anneissia japonica
CAAAAGACGGGCACGGCATCGGCTGCAAAACTGACAGGAAATTTTACGCTGGGCTCGTTCGACGGATGTCTCAGAGGAATATCCGTCAACTCCAACGTTCCCGTTCTGAGGTTGGTCGGCCGATGCTCCAACGACGGCAGAGAGACCTTCGCTGTTTCGAACGCGCCGTCCGAGTTCCGACGCCAGACGAGCATCGCTTTCGAACTGAAGTTGGAGAACGAAGAGAACTGCACCGTTCTGCGCAACGCAGGAGACGGGGCACGTCGACGTGGAGGACCTCGAGGTGGTCGCGCGATTTCGCGTGGGAGACGAAGAGTGGTCGGCGAGGAGTCCCGGGAAACTCGCAATTGGTAACTGGCACAGCGTCGCGGTCTATAGGGTAGGACAGTCGATTCTGGTACGGTTGGACGGAGTCGTCAGAGAAGAGATTCGAAATTTAGGCGCGTTGTCAGATGCAGATATAACGGGAAATTTCTTTTTGGGTGCGTTCGTCGGATGTATAGGCAATCTGACCGTAAACTCGGAAAGCATATACACCGTGGGTTGTCGAAGCCATACGACTGCGAAACCCGCCGAGATCCCTAACCGCGACGATGAGAATCCGCAGGTGTCTACATACGACGACGACGACGGCGACGGCAGCAGCGTCGGCATTGATAACGACGGCGAAAGACAGCTTGCTTTAGGCGCTCGAATCACCTCGCGGACCTTCGGTGCTTACAAGTTCGAAAAATCGACGCACGGTCAGTTTCGCGTGCCCGACGACGCCCTGAACGACGACCGTAACGAGATGATTGTCTCTTTCGACATTTTCCTGCGGAAAGAACACGAAGTCGCCGGCGTACTGTACAGCGTCGGATTTCCCGACTCCGTTGACGTCGAAATCGTCAAGGGATATCTGAACGTGAGATTCGAAGTGGGAGATTGGTACATAGAGACGATGAACCTGCGAAAATTACAGGTCCGCAGATGGTACGAAATATCGGTTCGAAGGTCGGGAAACCGCGTGCACGTCGAAGTGGACGGAGAGTACGAGCAGGCATCTCGTCATTACCACGACGACGAAATGCTACGACGAATGAACCACAATCTTAC
>NW_022700657.1:0-1063 GCF_011630105.1 Anneissia japonica
TGTTGTAATTCTCACAGTATTGTCTTGTTTTTTTCTTTAATTTGCTGTTATTTAATTATGAAACTCATCTTGCACATTTATTACAGTGAAACAAAATAGTGCATTCAGTATTTGTAATGTAACATTTCGTCACCGAAGCATTGCTCCATGGCAGGTCCTGCAGAGGATAATGTCATGATTCTTCGCATTCATGATTAGTGTAGCCAAATATCCTTAAAATAAACAGTGCTGAACTGGATAAAGACATAAATATATCGGAGTCGAAATTTTCTGCTAAAATATTAATCATTTCAAATTGTGTCACTAAATAAAAAGTTTACATCTAAAAAAATAACAAATAGATAAATCCATGCATCTGCTGTAGAGCCGCTAATCGTCATGCAAATACAACCTTTAAATATATTGAAACTTATCTTTTAAAATGTTCTGCCTCCCTAAATTCTCTCATTCGTGTGGATTGAAATGTGAGGACACATACATTCTGTGTATGTGCATACATATGAAAAAATGAGGACATTTTATTAGAGACATATGAAAAAGTCAGGACATCATTATAGAGGGCGCTGTTCACTTTAAAACATTTTAAAAAATGTATAGAAAATGTATGGGTAGAGGTAAACCTATCTAAAAGAGGTCAATTTAAAGTGAAGGCCTACGCGGGTAGAAGATAACCAAAATGGAGTTTTGTAGGCCTAGAAAATGTGAGGACACGAAATTTGTACTCACATTTTTTTTTTGTCCTCAGATGTATAGGAAAATATAGAAATTTGTCCTCACATGTATAGGAATGCGCGTACACATACATATACATATACACATACATATACACACATACATACATATATATACATATATACATACATATTTATATATATATACATACATACATACATATATATATACATATATATACATGCATACATATATACATACATACATATATACATACATACATACATATATACATAGATACATACCTATATACATACATATATATATGTATATATTATATATATATATACATATATACATATATATACATATATATACATATATATACACA
>NW_022700658.1:0-1580 GCF_011630105.1 Anneissia japonica
TGCCACTTAACTCATGACCTAGATCAAAGGAAAAGAGAAATACGAATATGGAAACCTAAATATCCTGTTTTCATTTGTTGATTACCTATTGAAGAGAGATTCCAGTTGAGACTGTCCAATAAAGAAAAATGCTTTAAGTGATTATCAGGTCAGGCGTAATTGATTGTTTAGTGTATATAGAGGATTACTTCTGACCACATATGAAAGTAACTGGAGGTGATTTATAGTCCAGTGGAGAAGACAGCAAGTCATTAACGTCTGACCACTTCTAGAATGACTTGAGATAATTAAGAATTCAGTGTCCAGCATTGGACAACTACTGAACACTTGCTACAAATGTCCATGATTAATAGTTAATTGTAGTACACAGGGTGCTGTCAGTTGTTAAGCAGTGGCAATAAATGTTTTTATCGGTGTGGAATAACTTCCAAATGGATTAATTTAAGGAATAGAAATAAATATGTGAAAGCCTATAATCAAATTTTAACACAATGAATAATTTCCCTTAATCTTTGTAGCATTACCTGTGTGAGATGGCTGTATCAATGGCTGAACTTCCACCTGGCTTAGTCGGCAAGGAAAACATCATTTTTGGAAACCTTGAGGAGATTTATGAATTCCACAAAGAGTAAGCTTCGTTTTTATATATTTTATATTCTTAAGAATTGTTTATTTATAATACCACTTTTCTCATTGTTGTATATTTTAATGTTGACTTTAAATATGTTGTGGGGTTTTTTTTTCAGCATTTTCTTAAAGGAACTTGTGAAATATCAACACATGCCTGAGAATGTAGGCCACGGCTTTGTATCTTGGGTAAGAAATCTTTACATTAACATTATTGTTTATATTAATCAACCAATCAATCAATCATCATAAATAAAAACAACAATAAATTAAGATGGAGGAAATACAACAAAGGCAAGGCTTGACAATGTGTTGTATTTCCTTAACAAAAAGACAGTCATATGCAATATAGAAGAATATTAAAAAACATAAAAAATACACATTATTCTTAACAAATACATTAAAGCAGATACACAGACCCACCAACCCCCAATGAAATACATGTAGTTAAAATGAACAAGTAATCATTTAGTAAGTCAGAGTATTGCCATAAAGTTAACTTGCATTAAGAGATTGTATGTGCTTAGAAATCTGTGTTTTTATGATAGACACTAAGAGAGTTTTTCACTCTTTCTGACAAATCATCCCATTCACTATCTGTACTGAGATTTCAGTATCCGATTTTAAAAATAATCTCTATATATACAAAGTTTCACATAATTTATAACAAACTTTTTTTGATCTTTCGTTAAATTAACCACTTGAATCTGTGCACTGAAAATACTAAATGGAAAAAACGTATGTTTTTCCAAGGGATAATGTTGACAAAACTCATAAAAATCAGTGTTGAAAAATTGCACATAGTAACAGAAGAGAGCAGCTTAACTCAGTGAAGAGAGCAGCTTAGCTCAGTCGGCTAATCTGGAGCTAGCCACTGTGTGTGCGGCTGAACCGTGGAGATCTCTAGGTCCCTGGTTCAATTCCCATCGCTGCCTCTCCTTGTGTTTCAGCTA
>NW_022700659.1:0-613 GCF_011630105.1 Anneissia japonica
GATGATGTCATCAGCAATACAGTGAACACCTTCCAAACCATCAAGCGCTTGCTGAAGTTTTTTTTTGAAAGATTTCACTGCTGACTTTCAGGCCAAAAGGGAGTCTTTTCCAGACATATCGCCCCCACGGTGTAGCCATGGTCGTGAGTCTACTCGATGCATCGTCTAATTCGCAATGTAGGTAGCCATCCTTTAGATCACATATTGAGAAATACTGTGCCTTGTTAAGATTTGGCAATATGTCGGAGAGTACCGGCAGTGGATGGTGTTCTCGTCGTAGGTATCGGTTGAGGTTACCTGGGTCAATACATAATCTAATGCCTCCAGATTTCTTCCTCGCCACTGACATTTGGCTGACCCAGTCTGTTGGTTCATCAATCTTGCTCAATACGTTTTGCTGAACCAGTGTGTCAATCTTCATTTTTACCGCAGGTTTCAGAGCCTCTGGAACTCCTCTTGCTGGCCTTATAATTGGCATAGCATCTTCGCTTATAGTAATGTGAACTTTATCTCCTAGTAGAACTCCAGTCTTTGTGTCATCGAAAACATCTTCATATTCCTTGATGTAGTTGGGTAAATGTGAATTGACAGAGTTGACTTGCATGAAGTTATC
>NW_022700660.1:0-490 GCF_011630105.1 Anneissia japonica
AGAATACCTACAAAAAAATCTAAAGGCATGCTCAGGTCGACACGGAACTCAACTCAACTCAACTCAACTCGTCGACATGAGCGCTCCGCGCAACTGAAAGGAACTGACCGGAACTGAACGCCACTGAACACAACTGACCGCAACTGAAAGGAACTGACAGTCGCGCATATTTGTCGACATGAGTCAAGTTGAGTTGAGTTGAGTTCCTTTCAGTTGCCCAAGTTCAACTTTTTGCGGAACTCAAAGGAACTGAAAACGTTGATCCTGATATTAATCGTAATCAAGATGCATTAACTGAAAAAAGATATTATATTACAATGTTTTGTTAATGGCAGATTACTTTATTCTTTGTTTTAATAAATATTGGCCATAGGCCAGATTTTTTATTCTAACACATTAACAAATAGGCCAAGGCTAGGCCTAATAATAATAATAATACTAATAATAATAATAATAATACAGCATATACTTACCATATTCTAGCTAGCCT
>NW_022700660.1:507-1038 GCF_011630105.1 Anneissia japonica
TATTCTAGCTAGCCTAGGCTAGGCCTAAAGTGTAGAAAAAAGGCAGGCTTCCTATGCCAGGCCTACTAGACTACGTCTAACTCTACGTACGACGAGTAAAGACTTGACAACTAAGGCCCCATAAAAAAAATGATTAGTTTATCATCCCCGCGCGCATCTCTTTTGACGAAATCGCGATTTTTTTAAATTTTTTTTTTTACTAGATTTTTTTCATTGAAAAAACGATCGTTTGTTCGTCAAAAACAATTTTTAAGGCTGGTGAATGATGATTTTCGATCTTTAGAGTAGTCGCCAAGTAACAATATCTATTTATAGGCGATCTTTTTCATACTGCGCATGTCCACAAAGAAAGAGAGATATGACGTTCGTTGACGACGAACGGCGAACAAATCTCGAAGTTTCGCGCTAGCTTTGCTCTCTCTATAATATCATATTTAATAAAACTACATGTGTTCTTGTTAATCCGACTTCACTTTATTCTTGACTTTTGTGTTTTTAAACCAATCACACTGGCGAACAGCGATGGGACAC
>NW_022700660.1:1073-1529 GCF_011630105.1 Anneissia japonica
TCCCTCATCAGTTTTTTGGTCTTGATAGGATGATAAACTAATAATTTTTTTATGGGGCCTAACTGGCATGCAGATCTCACTTCCAAAATCCATTTTTACGAATTATAAATAATCCAGTAATTCTTGGGAGTGTGCATTGTTTTTGAACAGTAGAACAGTAGAACAGTAGAACATTTATCTAGGGCCTAGGTTTAGGTCAAGAAAAGCTAAATTCCTTTTTCAGAAAGTCCCTCTGCAGTGAAGTGTTAAATTATGAATTCTATTAAAAGTATGCTGCTGCATTCGCGTAATATTAAATTAATACATTTTTATAACAAATTTGACAACTGATTCATGTAAACATTGTCACGTATAAAATGCATTCGTGTATACTTGTTGTTTTTGTTTTTGTTTTTTTCATATAGAAAAAGACCTTTCTTGTTTTAATTGTTCCACCAGATTTTGCATTAACCCATT
>NW_022700661.1:0-2365 GCF_011630105.1 Anneissia japonica
CCCTTTGTACACAATGTTAAAATTGTAAAGCTTGTTCTTAGAGCCAATACAAATTCTTTCCTGGGATTACTCAAAATGAATACTTCTAAAACATGTAAATATTCATCAGTACACGTTATACATAGGCCTAACAGAACACATAGGCCTAATCGTAATTTTTTTTAAAGTTTTGTTTAATAATAAGTATACTAATAATAGTAATAATAATAATAATAACAATGATGATGATGATGATAATGATGATGATGACGATAGTAATAATTGATAATAATATTAATAGCAATAAAAAGTGAAGAAAATTCGTTGATCATAATTATTATAGTATAGTTGAAGCTTAGTAATCTAGTTTAGTCTAAGTTGTCCTATATATTAAGTAGATCCCTTATAAAAAATCATGAGAAATTTGTTGGCGTTTCATTTTGACTATATAATGGTGATGTGATGATGATGAATTTTAGTATATAAAAGTGTCATTTCCGGCCATCTAGAAGTACTATTTCCTAAAATTTTCTCACCTCAGCCCCAACCATGTTTGGGCTTAGGCGGTTGTGAAATCACGTTTTTGAAGTAGTCCTATGAAAAGTACATACTCAAAGACAATGTTTTTAAGCTTTATTTTCTATGGTGTATCACACACACTTAAATAAGATCTCTATGGTTGTCAAATATCCCTGATAAAAGATCATGAGAATTTTTTTTGGCGCTTCATTTTGACTAATGGTGATGTGATGATGAATTTTACTAAAAGTGTCATTTCTGGCAATCTAGATGTACTATTTCCTCAAATTTTCTCACCTCAGCTCTAACCACGGTGGGTCTGAGGTGGGTGTCGACTCACAAAATGTCCTCCGCCTCCACCTTTCAAGCAGATCTGTTCCTTTCCCTGGGTATGACATTAAACGCCATCGAGTCGGCTCCTGATGTATGTCTTAGTGACTGCTGTGGCGAGGGTCCATACATTTGTTTTTAGGGTGTGATCTGGTTTTTTATGTCTATTTTCGTGATTATGACTATTCTGCATAAAGAATGTTTTCAGCAGAGGTGGATTCACGCCCGCCCCCATCCCTTCATTTTTTAAGGAAAAAATATATATATATATATATATTCAAATTTAAGTGTGAGAGTGTAATTTCCGGCCATCTTACCTCAGCCCCAACCATGCTAGGGCTGAGGTGGGTGGTTCCTCTGTCTGTGAAAGTCCCTCCTTGGTTCACCTCTCTTTCAATTCCTAGATCTGGCACTGTTCATTTATTATATAATTATTGTTGCGCTTATTTATAATGCGTCTATTGCAATTTTCACTTTATCCTCTCAAAACAGTCCTAAGAATATTCAGAGTGCGCTACTTCACAGGGGGATTCGCCCCCTCGACCCCACCGGAGTCCTACGTAATTCGCATAACGGCTCCCTCCTTTCAAAATCCTGGCTACGTCCCTGGGCCTTAGTGTCTAAAGCTGAATAAAAAACTTTCCTGACATTTACTAACAAGTCAAAGCAGGATTGATTTATGTTGAAGCAATTCATAACCCTTTTACATGTGTCACTGAAGCGTATAGCTTTGGGCGTCCAACTGGTCTTGTCCCTTCTCTTATTCCCCATATAAATATCCTTGGGGATTCTACAATCTTCCATTCTACAAGAGGTAGCCTAGCCACCTCAATCTTCTTTGTTTCAGAATTGCTAACAGACTAGGTACTCCGGAGCTACCTCATTGATAAGTTTTCCTTCCAACATCGTGGATGGAATGAATTCAGCTTTCTTTCCTGAGTGGTGTACAATGACGATGTCTCACTACCATATAGCAAGATGCTCAACACACTTGCAACATATATTTAACTTTAATGCGCAGTGTGAAATGTTTATTCTTCCATGCACTGTTGATAAACCGGCCAAACTGCCTTTCCAAATCGTGTGTTGACTCTACTGCCTAATAAAAGTGAATTGGGCACGGATGTACAAAGCGAGGTGAATGTGTCAACTGCTCTGAGTTGTACGCCAGTATTATGGTTGGTGGATGAAAGTTGCCTTGATACAACACAACGGTCTTTGTGTTAATGGAAGAAAGATGACCAACATTATATAGTGTTTCTTCACTCTGTGCAACCAGGGCTGCATTATCTGCGAAAAGTAATTCTATGATAAACATTCGTCTGAGACTTTGGTTTTAGCTCTACATAGTGGTGCACATTCAATTAGATTATTATTGATTATTATTAATCGATTCCTATGATTCCATCCTTTTTTTCCTATTCAAATAACATTTATTCAAAGTTGGAAATAATATTGATATACAACAATACAAATAATAAACCACCATCATTGGGATTATGACTATAACTAAGAACTTGTCTCGTCATGATCCACC
>NW_022700662.1:0-1201 GCF_011630105.1 Anneissia japonica
TGGAGAGGAATGGTACTTAAAGATTCTACTTTTCATGACAGTTTGAAAAAAAAAATAAGATGGTAAATATTATCCTCATAATGTTTTATCAGTCTATAATACAGAGTATATTAACAGTTACCATCGTCTGCATTTTTAGTAGCTTATCTAAAACTAACAAAAAGTATCTTACGTGTTAGAAAATCTGCCGGACGTTGTATTAGTGTTAACTTACCGACAATTGAAAGCATTTACGAAAAAATGGTAAATAGGTAAAATAAAAAATAATAGTAAAATATTCTAAACACGAATTTAATAAGTTTAGGCCTAATGTTTAATACACGAAACGGTATACTTATTAATTATTTATTTAGGGAAACATTAACCAATTCTCTAGATGTGCAATTATATCAACAATGACCGGTAATTTGATATATACTTTTTATAAAATGTGCAATTCAATGTAATAGTTTTGCATTTTATATTTAACTTACATTGAGTAGATTTTGATGCAGTATTAATGTGAACTTTTTTTAAACAATTTAAATTAGGATAGTTTTAATCGTTTTCTTTCTTACTTTTTACGGCTAATATATTAACTCAATTCAATTATATAACTTATTTTAATATAAACCTTTTCAATAACATTAAAAATTATTATCTTAATGTTTAATGTATAACTGGCTATTAGTAGAGCGGCTGAGGAGAAAAATCGTGCACTTTTGGAAGAAAGCATGAAATTTCCCACAGTGATACTATTACACCTAATGATCATTAAAAAAAATAGACCCCAAAAAATAAGCCGCTTAGTGGCCGCCATCTTTAAATTCAAAATGGCCGCCAAAATATTGGATTTTTATCAATAATCTTCATATCTACAGCACCTAGCACTGTCATTCAAAGGTCTTTACCTATGTTTTCAATATCAGGGAGTATTATGCAATCATCAGAAATTATGTCAGATGGCCGCTATATTTGATTTCAAGATGGCTGCCAAAATATTGTTATTTTTGTCATTATCATCATATCTAAAGCAACGTAACACAGTCAATCACACCTTTAACCATGTTTTTAATATCAGAGAGTATCATGCAATCATCAGGAAATTATGTTAGAAGGCAGCCATATTGGATTTCAAGATGGCTACCAATGAAAGTTCCTTTTTCAGTTGTATGAAAAAGTTTCTCAAACGTGTAGCCACTTACTATCTCGGTGTCGTATC
>NW_022700663.1:0-831 GCF_011630105.1 Anneissia japonica
TATTTGATATGTATTTCAGAGATGCTTTATTTGCTATGTATCAGCAGTATAAAAATATACAAATAGCTATTGCTGTACTGCTATATTTGATAGTTGATATGTGTGTATTACAAAGATGCTTTATATCTGCTAACCATGAAATATATGCAAGTGAATCTGTTTTTATACTGATATAGCAGCTATTTTTGATAGTCGATATTTGTATCTAAATGCTTTATTACTGCTATCTATCGATTGTATGAAAATATATGGCTTTGTGGACACTGATATATCAGCTATTTTTGATAGTTGATATTTTAGTGTTGCAGAGATGCTTTAAATCTGCTAGATATCAATTGCATTGAAATATATAATAACTTTTACTATTCTGATATATCAGCTATATTTGATAGTTGATGTTTGCGTATTTCCAAAATGCTTTTTTATATTTGCTATACATCAGCTGTATAAAAATATACAAATAAATCTTTTAGTGTGTTGATATATCGGCTATATTTGATAGTTGATATGTGTTTATTACAAAATGCTTTATATCTGCTATATATCCATCATATGAAATATATGCAAGCGAATATGTTTTTATACTGATATAGCAGCTATTCTTGATAGTTGATATTTGTGTATATGAAGATGCTTTGGTATGACTCTGTAGACACTGATATATCAGCTATCTTTGATAGTTGATATTTTAGTATTAAAGAGATGCTTTATATCTGCAAGTTACCAATTGTATTGAATATAATAGATATCAGTTGTATTGAAATATTATATGATAACTGTTGCTATTCTGATATATCAGCTATATTTTATAGTTGATATATGTGTACCTCA
>NW_022700664.1:0-1616 GCF_011630105.1 Anneissia japonica
CTTATTACTGGTGATGAGCCATTTTTGCGTGGTCCATAGATTGCCTGGACTCCTTCATAAAACTTGTGTGTGTCAGCATAATGTTGAATTTCTGTTGCCTTATTCCATAACCATTTGTCATGCATTTCTCTGAGATCATGTTGGATCTTCTGCTTTATCAATAGGTATGCATGTTTGCTAGACGATGTTTTTTGGTTTAGGTAGTGTTTGTATTTTTGTTGTTTTTCCTTGAGTAGTTTTTTAATGATGGGATCATTTTCATCAAACCAGTCTTGATGACGGCGTGTGTTCTGACCTAGGATATCATAAGCCGTTTTGTACACCGTGTCTCTGATGTTTATCCAGTCTTGTTCTACGTCTTCTGTTGAATTGAGGTCTTCGAGTGCAGATGTCATATTCAAAGATAGTTTCTTTGCTATGTCTGGTTGTTTAAGTTTGTTGACTGCAAGGTGTTTCTTAATGGTATGGCCTTGTGGCCTTCTCTGGCGTTGTATTATGATTTTCATCTTGGAGACAACTAGACGGTGGTCGGTCCAGCAGTCTGCACCACACATCGACTTTGTAACAAGGACGTCAGCTCTGTCACGTAATCGCACAATAACATGGTCGAGCTGATGCCGGTGCTTGGATCTTGGGTGCATCCAGGTTGTTTTGTTTCGGAATGGCTGGTGAAAGACTGTACTCGAGAGTAAGAGATTATGTTCTATACAGGTCTTTAGCAGGAGTAGTCCATTACTATTGCATTTACCAATCCCTTGGGTACCAAGTACTGGCTTCCATGAAATGTGATCGGAGCCAACTCTGGCATTAAAATCGCCAAGAATTATGAGCTTATCCTCTTTGGGAGTTCTTCTGATCAAAGAGTTGAGTTCTTCATAGAATTTATCTTTGATATCTTCAGTGTTAGTCATTGTCGGAGCGTAAGCGCTGATAATGGTTGCAAACTTCTTTTTCATTAGTGGAAGTCTTAAAAACATGAGACGTTCGTTGATTCCTTTTGGAAGACTTGTGAGATTTTTTGCTATGTGATTTTTATTGTAAAGCCAACACCAGCTTCGCGTCGTTCACTGGCCTCCCGCCCTATGTAGTAGAAAGTGTATCCAGCGCCAAGTTCTTAGATTTGGCCTTCATCAGCATATCGAGTTTCGCTAAGCGCAGCAATGTCTATATTGTATCTGGCAAGTTCTTTTCCTACTAAAGCTGTTCGCCTTGCGGGTCTATTACTGCTGTCTCGATCAAGTAAAGTTCGTACATTCCAAGTTGCAAACTTGAGTTTTGTCTCTTTTTTGAATTTCTTATATCTTTTTTTAGTTCCTATGCATGTAATGCAATAGGAACTATTGTAATCACTCTTGCTATTTCCTATGTTTTTTATTGTGTGTAGTGTGTATGTGTGTGTGTAGACATTTATGCAAATGCGCATGCGTCAAAGAAAAGTTTTCCGACATTTTGTTTTACATCGCGTGTGTGTAGACATTTATGCAAATGCGCATGCGTCAAAGAAAAGTTTTCCGACATTTTGTTTTACATCGCGATGCGAAGATCGATGTGAAGTTCAGTCAGGGCTCACGCTAACCGACCGGAATGTCGGCATGGATGAAACTATTTTGGTTTTA
>NW_022700665.1:0-1136 GCF_011630105.1 Anneissia japonica
TCCCTGGGGAGTACCAGTATTTCTAGTTATGCACCTAATTAGCACTACTATCCTCATTCTAAATCACCCACTTCCTACTGGGTACCCATTTATACTGCTGGGTGAAGAGAGGCAAATGCATGCAGTGTGCCCCATTTTATCTGTATACAGACAGTGTGATAAGCATCAGTCTCGAACCCCCAATCTTTGTGATTGAAAGCCTGATGCCTTACTTGCTGCACCACATGCTTTTACAAAGTATTCCATTGTAATGTTGATACTACAATTGTAGTTTGAGCTGTGAACTTTGAGAACGAGGTCCGAATCTCTTGGCGTATACTGTAGTTCACTTGTGTCTTTTGGCAAGGCACTTTACGTTTGGCTCTCTTTCCACTGAAGTACGCCACAAGTAATGGCTGTTGAAATGGTGCCATATTAATGGAGCACTTGATTGATTTATTGATTCAGTATCAATCGTATCTGCCATTTAATGTGTTTTGGTTTGTGTTTAATCTACTGAAGCACAACTAGTTGTTCTCTCCAAAGAGCGGGAATTAAGGTTGCACTTTTTTTATTATGGATGGATTCGGTGACCAGGGATAATGATATCTTGAATCTTTGATCCAGTATTGAAAATTAAAACTCTTTACTTTAAAAAATCCTTTTACACCTTCCCAGGGTGAGAGGCCCTGGGCCACAGGGTAGCATAACTGCCCAGGCCCCTAAAGGGGGTCTGGGGCCAGGGTGACAGAGCCCATGGTGGGTCCGCCGTTTCAAGTAGTTGGATTCCTAAGTCTATACAGACACTAAGAGTAGATCAAAATAATGGTTTCCATATTAAGGTTATTGTCTAACCCACCCCTACCCCCCTTTCCTTTTCTTGGCAGTAGTGCACCTGGCCATTATAAGAGGTCTGTATTGTTAATCTGTTAATAAACAGAACATTTTCCTCATTTTCATTTTCACTGGAAGGCCATTAATACTGTAACTTTTTTCATTATTTTTTACTGCATTTAGGACAACAATGTTTATATGCTATAATTACAAAATACTACATTACCCTACTATGTGATTAGATTGGATTTATTTAGTGTAATGAATTTCATTTTTCAAATATGATTTTTCAATACAGACTTCAATTTCTTTTAGTGCTACAA
>NW_022700666.1:0-568 GCF_011630105.1 Anneissia japonica
GTCGCTTATTCCGTCTCTAAATTAACTTTCTCGTTTGTGGCGCTGTCCAGAATGAGAAAAATAATAAAAAAATAAGAGACTTGTGGCAAGTCTAACTTTTACCCATCAATATCAGAAGAGCTCCTCACCAAAGTACTAGCATGGGCCATGCAATACACATCTATTCCAGAAATAGAATACAGGACCATAATGCACGCAAGAAAATCCCTACTCTATGACAACAAAGAAAGAGCGTGGGTAAAGAGGGAAACACGAACGCATTTGACGTCACCATGGGCGGATTTGATGGAGCAGAAATCTGTGAAATAGTAGGACTATACTTACTACAGGAACTTGAAATAAACTTAAAAGCCACTAGCATCGTTCTATACAGAGACGACGGCTTAGCCGTCCTAAGAAATCAAACTGCCAGAAAAGCAGACCTAACAAGAAAGAAACTCATTAAAATATTTCAAGGACACGGCCTAAAAATAACCGTACAAACTAACCTGAAATCCGTAAATTCGTTAGAATTTCGTAGGACGCGTTAAGAATGACAAAATATTCTCTGTATCTACTGGAACCGAGC
>NW_022700667.1:0-582 GCF_011630105.1 Anneissia japonica
TGTTCCACCAGATTTTGCATGAACCCATTTCAAATAGACCAATATGCGATACACTTTTCTAAATTTAAAAAAAAAAGAGTAGATAAACTTCAAAAATAATTTTATTATTTTTAACCAAACGTCTAATCATACAAGCATTCAAACATTTATTTGCAGTTGATGAGATTTCGAAGAAAATGAAATCTTTAAAAACTCAATTTGTCGACTACAAACAGGCACCATTTGTTTCAGTTGCTGGTCGACATTTTCAAAACAAAAAATAAAGAAAATACACTTTTTTAAATAATTACATGTCTTAATAAAACATTACAGACATTTTGCAGTTGATGGGATTTCGCGGGGAAAATGTTTTTAGCCAATAGTTCCTTTCAGTTGCCAGTCGACATGAGCCAAGTTCCTTTCAGTTCCATTCAGTTCCGTTCAGTTCCTTTCAGTTGCTCAAAGTCGACATGAGCTCAGTTCCTTTCAGTTGCCTCCAGTTCCTTTCAGTTGCGCGGAGCGCTCATGTCGACCTGCCTAAGGCAGGCTCAGGTCGACAGGAAAGGAACTCCTGAAAGGACCTCAACTCAACTCAACTAAACT
>NW_022700668.1:0-1560 GCF_011630105.1 Anneissia japonica
GTGTGTGTGTTCGTGTGTGTGTATGTTCTGAACTGTTGAGATCTCTAGGCCCTAGTATCAATTCCCATCGCTGCTCTCCTTGTGTTTCAGTTAGAGGACTGAAACTCGGATGAGACGTTTAAACCGTTGGTTCCTGATGCAGTGGCCCGTGTTCATGTTTTTATTATTATTCTTATTCTTTATTGCCAGAAACAAAACAAAAATAACGCATGCGGTCAACTCAGGGAGAAGACAGGAATTAAAAAGTGAACTAAATCACTGTAACTAAAGTTAAGATTCCATACTCCAAAAGTTATTGAACGCAATACATTATTCGGAGGAGAGTAGTGGATTTTCTTTCGGTGTACTGCCCAATCACTTACATAGGGACCCCACTGGGGTCATTAGACTTTCGTGGGTTATCCTTAGTGTTTACACCGAATAAATCCATCCAACCATCCATAAATGGTGTAGATAAGAATACTTTTTTATTAATCATGTTAACATTAGGCCTATTTATTTTTAAAGCCCGTGACCTTATAGATCGTAAACTCAATGAGTTGGCGGAAAAAGTCAACAGCAATGATGAAGTCGACGATGGAAGTTTCTTGGCGTATATTGTCACCCAAAACAAGTTGAGCGAAGAAGAAATATATGGCAGTATGACGGAACTGTTATCCGCAGCCGTAGATACGGTTAGTGATCCTCGGGTGCTGCATTTTAACACGGGGCGGATCCAGCCCAGTAATTAATAGAGAGGGAATGTGAATATGCGAGCTGAACGAGAGTTTCAGGGAAGAGCCCTTGTTTCAATGGGGAGAGAATTACTCTTAAACCTCTAGTACTTTCACAACTATTTAAAATAATAGGCCTATTATTAGTGGGCCCCACAACATGCCAAAAGTGTTAAATACCAGTTAAGCTCGTTTCCATACAATCACTCGCTCATCCTGTCGACGACAATCGCCAACAGTTATCGGCAGGAAGGTTGAAACTAGTTCAACTTTGTCGATTGCATTGCAGAAGAATCAGGGTGCATTGCTATCTGCCCTGACACAATCGGGAAGGCACCAAGCTTTAGTCGACACAGGCCTGATAACAAACAGCCAAATCACAGTAACATGTGCTGTGTGTCCAATTCTCCAGTAAAGCTCTGTCTACTTATCAAATTTTCTTTGACAAAAACACAGCTGTATGTCCATATATAGTCATGGTGTGCCTATATATGGTCATGATATGTCATCATGGCCATATTTAGCCATGTCCAGGGGTGGATCCAGTAGGGGCACTAGGGCACGTTCCCCCTCCCCGTTTTGCCACTAAATTAAAAAAATTTCAATGCAAATCAATTTTATGTGCTACTCACTTAACAATCTTGATCCTGTACTCTCCGTTTGAAAAATTCTGGATCCGATCCTGATGTCAAATGTGTTTGTCAATTTGATAGTCTGGACAGGGCTAAAGTTAGGATATCTTGAAGTTGACCTACTTAAAATTTAAAATGGGTCAAACTTTGGTATGATAACTAGAGCTTGGTTTTCTTAAATCGTTGTACCAGTGGCGGCGCCAGCAAGGGACAGG
>NW_022700669.1:0-703 GCF_011630105.1 Anneissia japonica
GGAGAGCCCGAACTACAACTGTTTTTATCTGAGATCTGCTAAAAAATAATACAGTTGTGTTTTTTTCTTTTGTAAGGATTTTGCCCACATTTATTTCTTTCTCTTTTTGTTACCATTTTATGTTTTTTCGCTAGTATTTGGGGACGTATTGAGTATTCGGTACGATATCACGTCAGGTAGGGCAAAACGTCACTCCTATGATTATTTCATGACGCAAACTTCATATCTTCATTTTATGTTTTGTCATCAAAGATATGTAATAGCAAATAACATATATAAAATAACAAAAAAACATATATAAAAAATTAAATCTTAATTGCACTTAAGAGGTCAGTCCACCATGGCTGACTGTAATCTTTAAATAATTTCTAAGTAATATACTTCTTTTTCTTTAAAGACACATTGTCAATACTGTATTTTCAAAGTAAATATATACATGGCATAGGGTCAGTCCATCATGGCTGACTATATTGTTTCTTAATATTTTTATATATACATATATAAGTATATACACACATACATACTTACACATACAAACCCATTATCATATACATACATATACTTTTTTTTTTACTTTCGTGGAAATTACACCCATTTTTTTTAATGTATAAATATATACTCACCACAGGATCAGACCATCATGGCTGTTCATTGTTTCTTTAAATTGTTTCTTTTATAAATATAAATATATAAACATACACAC
>NW_022700670.1:0-1260 GCF_011630105.1 Anneissia japonica
TGTATATATATTCAAGAAATATATAAACAACTTGATAAAGTAAAGGTCACGACCAAAGTATTCATTACTTCTTGTTTTCAAATGTTCTGGCCAACATTTTATTTATATTTGCCTGCAACACCTTAACTATATAGAGTCATTCCATATGAATCCAACACACTTTTTTGCCCGACCCCCTTCAAATCGCCCAATATTTTGCATGTTGGGGGTTCTACCTGAGATAACCCTACAGTGAAATTTTTGGCTCCGCGCCAGCATTTTCTGATGAGTTAGAACAATTTCAAATTTTCCTGAGATTTGGCTAACAAACTCACCTTCTGACAGACAATTGCTGATATCTCTCCTGAAACGTATTAGAGAAATTCTGGTGCCGTTGGATAGAGAAGATCATTCTCTTTCCAATGATATGCAACTCGATGATGTCCGGACTAGTGAGAATTATATAGGTAAAGTCACGTGACCTTGACCTTTGACCCAAAATATCACAAAAGTATATATCTCGATTTTTGGAAAATTCACACCTCAGTTAGGACATTTAGCCCACATGATGCCCCTAAAGTTTCATTGTGGGCAATTGAAATATATTGACTCTAGACTACATTTTGTTCCTAGGCGGCCATTTTGAAAATGCCCGCCAAAAAAATATGTTCCGCGGGTTCTCCCTCGCTCAATTTCTTATTTATGCCCTAGTGATGCTAAATCAGCAGTGAAACCTTGGTCCCAGAAAAATGGTCACGGGGCCCCTGATTTTCAGTATACTATGGTGCCAGTGTCATAGAATCTATCAGCAGATTTTCTGGAAACTCAGTGAAACTATCAATACCTAGGAACAAAATGTAGTCTAGAGTCAATATATTTCATTTGCCCACTATGAAACTTTAGGGGCATCATGTGGGCTAAGTGTCCTAACTGAGGTGTGAATTTTCCAAAAATCGAGATATACACTTTTGTGATATTTTGGGTCAAAGGTCAAGGTCACGTGACTTGACCTATATAATTCTCACTAGTCCGGACATCATCGAGTTACATATCATTGGAAAGAGAATCTTCTCTATCCAATAGTACCAGAGTTTCAAGAGAGATATCAGCAATTGTCTGTCAGAAGGTGAGTTTTTTAGCCAAATCTCATGAAAATTTCAAATTGCTCTAACTCATCAGAAAATGCTGAACTTCACTGTGGGGTTATCTCAGGTTGAACCCTCAACATGCAAAATATTGGGCGATTTGAAGGGGGTCGGGCAAAAAAGTGTGTTGGATTCA
>NW_022700671.1:0-3987 GCF_011630105.1 Anneissia japonica
ATGAGACGCATCGTTGGTGAAATCGTATTGAGATATTCACCAAAACAGGCCAAAGTCAACATTTTTACAAAATTTTGATTTTAATGTTTTTGAATAACTTGATATTTTATGATTGTATACTTTTTAAGTGAATTTTCTTGCCAAAACAGTGTTCTCTGCACATATTCTGTAATTCTAGTCATATTATTTGTACATGTTAGTTTATCTTTGAGGCTGATTTTCTCAAAATGTGGTTCTTATACACTTAAACTTTAAATGCTCACATATCTGGATTTACTTATAGTAGGGAAGCCATTCTAAGACCAAATGAAAGCTTATTATAATGTGATCTACCCAAATATAATATAAACTCAATTTTTGAATTTCTAGCCATGAGACTCATTTTATGGCGAGACCTCACATATATTATATATATAACAACAACAACAGTGTAATAACAGTGTAATTTTTGTAAATCAAAAATCAGATTGCCAAAATGATGATTCAAAATAAAGAATTCTAGATGCTGTAGTGGATAAATACAACAGTAAAGTTTAAATTTCGGATACATGTTTCGGTTAAAACATTTCATTTCATTTATTTTATTCGAAATTTATAGCATAACAAAAATTCCAAGGATAAAATGCACAAAAAAGTAACGTAAGGTCAAGTTATTTCCATTGTGGGCCTTTAAAAATTAATAACATTAACCATTTTAAGTTCAACAATGCAAAAGAAAGAAATAAACAGAAAATACTGCTCTCAGCATATTTAACATATGTATGATGCAGTCTTTGTAATATATATAATGTGATTATGGTGAGTGGTCGAAAGTGACTATGGTCAGGTATTTAAATTGGATAGATAACGTTTAAGATGGCTTGCGAACTTGTTTGTTTAGGTCTGGATTCTCCAATTTTATGTTTAGGGCTTCATTGATTGCTAGTTGAAACTACGTGTTGGCTGTGTCGACAATTTGAAAACAAGCTTCATTACATTTTTTACCACATTCAAGATTGTTTTTGGAAAACTTTAGATTTTATAATCTTGTTAGCTGCTCATAACCATTGTTTTTGGCGAGTAGGCTTGCCAATATAGACTGTACAACATGCAGCACATTTAAATTAATATACAATCATGGAGCGTTGAGTGCTAAATGTTTACCAATCTTGAATAAGTTAATAACGATTTTTAAATGCTACGGTGAGGTTGGACAAAAACCCTGACTGATGCTCTCGTTGATTCCTTGGTTTCAGACCCCTGTCGGACTAAACGTACGACCTGTCGGCAGGTTTGTGGAGCAACCACTGCCCGCTTGATGAATAACACTTAGTCAAAACCCTGTTTGGCATATCTTAGATTGCCGACTTAACAATCTTGAATCCCATTTTAGCTATGCCGCCCTTTCTAAACAAAAAGCGAACACATTTTATTTGTAAGGCCTTCGTGACTATTCTCACTATCACCATATTTCCCCTGCTAATTTTTGCTACTGACCTGTGTATCTGACAAATGTAAAATAGTAATATTAAAAACTATCACACAGAAAAATTGTTTAAAATTTTAGTCAATAAAGAATGCAGAAGAGTTACTTTCCAAGCATCTACGAAGCAAATATTTTTCTTCGTCTGGAGCCTGGCTTTAAGGGTCTAATGATATAGTTATGTTATCTATGAGATAACCATGTGAATTTTTTCCAAGATATACGTTCTAATGATATAATTTCATAGTAGGAAAGTGTCCATAGCAGCTACGATGTAAACTTTGTAACACTGTCATTAAATTTTGCATTTTTTTTTCTGCGCTGTCCATACGGTAAGTTTCCAAGACTTGCCTTGTTACACAAGATGCTTGGATTCAACCGTAGTCATCGTTTTTCCTGACCTACAGCACGCTTAAGAGGAGTTATTTTCGAAGTGTCGATCAAACTTAACAACTGACCAATCAGAACAGTTTCAAAATTACGTGCGCCACAAAACGCACGTTTTTCTATGTTTTTAACACTGTTGTTTTGAGGGATTTTGCAACAATATACGAGGGGCGGGGCTTAGCGGAAAGGTCCATTCTAAATTAGGAATGTTGGTAGTTAATGTCAAGTGCTTAGATCTGCGGGAAAATCTTGGTTGAACTTGAAAATCTCGTATGCACGGAACTGCATCCAAGCAGCGGAAAGTCCTTAACAGATCAATTTAAATCCCTTGCCGATAAAAGTATACAGAATAGGGTTTATTATACTGTGAGAATACCGCATCCAGACACATATTCTTGAAAGCATATTTGAGATATGTATATTAGAATACAACAACAAGATAAAATATGGTGAAAACAGTATCACATACGCAATGACAATACTGAGAGCTAGAATGAACACACGTTTTGAAGATTTTCTTGTGGTATTATTCCTATCTATCTGCTGTGATGAGACCATGACTTTGATGATAACAACATAACATATAATGATGATTATCAATGGTAGCAAGTAGTTCACAATAAAGGTGAACAATGCAAAGTATTTAAATATGACACAATAATTTATCCCATCATATTCAAACACACTTATTTCAAGTAATATAGGTAAAGAAATGCAAAATGACATCAAACATGTTAGCACACATGCAATTTTGGCATTTCTTTTGGTATGGTACGCTCGCGATAATATGCAATGAACGATGGCAAAGTATCTGTCTAAGGTCAATGTGACAATAATATAAACAATGTTAGAATCTATCCATATTCTTAGTCCCATGAGAAATAGACAGAACACGAAATCCATAGACGACATAATCAATTCCAGTAATACGGTAGTCACAAGTAAGAAAAACATGTTCAAAAAGTCAAGTAAAGCAAGATTAAAGATATAGATATTTGGTATAGTCTGCCATTTCTTGAACTTAAGAATCATAATCATGATTATAATATTGAAGATAATTCCCAATAATGCAATTGCACAACTAATGTAATCAGCAGGATACAAAACAAATTCACTAGTCCAGTTTTCGTTAGACGCCATCTTCACCGAACACTCTCTCAAAAGTTAAGTTTTGTAACTGATACTTTTAAAAAGTACTTCTTGTCTAAAATGCTAGCTCTTGTAATCTTCATCTAAGAACACTGAGTGATTCTCATTGTCAAATTGGGTTTTGTTTTAAATATTTCTTCTGTTTGATATTCATAATTGGAAACCTGATTTTGACCAATCATATTCATATGATTGGTCAAATGATGATCCTCATCGTCAAATAGGATTCTGATATTTCTCAATATTACTCAATATTCATGATGAGAAAACCTGACTGTTGGGAATTTTGACCAATCATATAATTGTGTATGTTGATTGGTTAAGTGGGGACCATATCTAAACAGTGGTCTCCAAAAATAAAATCCGAAAGCCTATGAAAAATAGAAACCCAGAACTACAATGGAGGAGTCCCACTCACATTTATGTAAGCAATATTTCTTCTATTTTCATTTCAAATATAATTAACCTGCAGTATAATAATAATAATGACAACCCGAAGGTAGTCATTATCATAATTATTTTTAAATGCCAATTCCTGACATTCGCTGGTTTAATTAACTTGAAAGTTTTACTCTTATAGCTGACAAACAAAATACATGCAATGTATTGGTGTTGAAATGGAAATATTTTGGAAATAGAAATAATCGGGATTTGGTTTTTAGCGTCACATGTTTAAATGTAAAAATGAATTAAAAATATTCCCAACAAGTTCCGAAAAAGTGAAGTCAGTACATATAAAACTGTACACCTTTACTGTTTTTGCACTACTTTAAATATTCATCATATAGCTGTGACAACCTGTAAATAATACCCCTATGGACCAAATGGTTGAACCTAGGAAAGTAATCTATGTAGATCGGTTTGGGATGGTGTAGGGTATCATTAAATAACCTTCCACTGTATTGCCAACAAGTTGTCTACATTGTATTATTTTCAGGTATGTAAAGAAACTTTCATTTTAAATAACTTTCTATTATTTGTTAACTTGA
>NW_022700671.1:4199-12331 GCF_011630105.1 Anneissia japonica
ACACTATACCTAGATTCATCGTAACTGGGGTAACAATTTTGGAGGCACTGCCCGGATTTTAAGTGACAATATTACTGTAGCATCTGTACCGGTTTTGAGCTCAATCTTGACAGTATGGCGGAGCAAGAAGAACCGATAAATGTTGTTGCTAATGGTGAAGATAATGCAGTAGGCAACGGGGAAGCGGCACAAGATGAAATAAACTAAATTCAGATGGCTTATGAACAGAAGCTAAAAGAAATGATGGCAGCTCATGAGGAGCAATTGAAGGGGCTACAAGAGAAATTTAGAGAAGCCCTCACTGTCAAAAAGACTGAAGTTGTTGCAAGGAAGGATTTTCGGATAAGTGGCCAAATTGGTGAACCAGGCCAAAAGGACAGATTAACATTTGGAAGTCTAGTACACCAAATTGAGGCGGGACTTAAAAAGGGACATCGCGAGATGGAAATTGTCGAAGGAGTAATAAAAGCTGTCATCCCTGGTTCAGCATTGCGAGGATATTTGGAGGGGAAACGAGACTTGACATTAGCTAGCCTTCAAGTTGTCTACATTGTATTATTTTCAGAACACTATACCTAGATTCATCGTAACTGGGGTAACATAGCTATTGTTTCTGCCTACGGTAATACGGTAAACTTATCAGAGATCCCAATTCTCCCGAGAATTGCGGGTTTTTCCCGATTTTTTAGGCCGTCTCCCGCCCTCACGATTTTTATTAATATCTCCCGATTTTTTTAAATATCCCGAAAATTTCACGAAAAATGTGATTTCCACGATGTCATAGAGCAATGAAACAAAATTTCAATATACTATGGCGCTCGCTCAGCCATAAAATGTCATAAACAAGGCCAAGGAGTTGTTATTTAAGTTGTTTATCAAAATAACAACTCAGGGCAAGGCAGGCCTAGATCCGTGGTAGAACCGCCTTGTTTATCCTCCATGTTACGATCTTTTGCATCCAGTGCCGGCCGAACTCATTCAATGAGATGGATGTCAGTTGAGTAAATAAATTTATTATTATTATTCTTTAGAGTTTATTATTATTATTGTGTAACGTTTTATTCAAAATTGAATACATTCTTCACAGGAAGAAAAGAGCTAAAACAACCTGATGACAAAGGATCGATTATTATTATTATTTTTTTTTTAAGTTTAAAGGTTACAATTTAACTGTCCTCATATCCATGCCCTACTTCGGATCGTGACCAAAATTGACACACTTCTTTATTAAAACATGAAAAACTATTCTGCCAACTCATTTTTATCCATTGAAACATTTTCGAGATGTTTAGGTCGTGGACCTTTTGGCCCTCAAATGCACAGCCGATTTTGGATTATCACCAACACTTCATAATTTCTTCATTGTACCTTGGTTAAGCTTTCACGAAAGCTTCATTCATATCAGTTGATTTAGTTTTTGAAATATCTGGTCTGGGACGTCTTTCTTTAAATGGTTCTAATATCTAAACCCAACTCCGGATGGTCACCAAAGTTTAATCACCTCATCTTGTGTGAGTGAGACCGATCAAAGGTAAGTTTGGAAAAACAGAAACATCGGTTTCATAAACATTTAGGGCAGGCCAAAATATTAATATATAAGGGCTTTTGCTAGCCTAGGTAGAGGTAAAGCCCTAGTCAGTTCTTCATCTAGCCTACCTATTGTACTCTAGCCAGTCATAGCCTAGGGCGGTCCTACGTGACTGGTGGTGCTAATTTGCTAAAATAAATTGATAATAATTGATTATAGATAACATGGGCACTACTTTAGTAAGTTGGGCACCAGTTAGGTGTGGTTTGTAATAATCAATTTGAAGCTAAATCTGGCACTAATTTGCTAAAATAAATTGATAATAATTAATTATAAATAACGTGGGGTCTACTTTAGTAAGTTGGGCACCAGTTAAGCGTGTTTTGTAATAATCAATTAATGTTAGCTAATTCTTGCACTAATTTACTAAAATACATTGATAATAATTGATTATAGATAACGTGGGCACTACTTTAGTAAGTTGGGCACCAGTTAAGTGTGTTTAGTAGTAACCAATGTATATTGGCTAACTCTGGCACTAATTTACTAAAATATATTGATAATAATTGATTATAGATAACATGGGCACTACTTTTAGTTGGGCACCGGTTAAGTGTGTCTTGTAATAATCAAATAATGTTAGCTAATTCTGGCACTAATTTGCTAAAATAAATAAATAATAATTGATTATAGATAATGCGAGCTCTACTTTAATAAGTTGGGCACCAGTTAAGTGTGTTTAGTAGTAACCAATGAATATTTGCTAACTTTGGCACTAATTTACTAAAATATATGTATAATAATTGATTATAGATAACGTGGGCACTACTTTAGTAAGTTGGGCACCAGTTAAGTGAGTTCAGTAGTAATCAATTAATATTAGCTAACTCTGGCACTAATTTTCTAAAATAAATTGATAATAATTGGTTATAGATAACGTGGGCTCTACTTTAGTTAAGTTGGGCACCAGTTAAGTGTGTTTAGTAGTAACCAATGAATATTGGCTAACTCTGGCACTAAGTTACTAAAATACATTGATAATAATTGATTATAGATAACTTGGGCACTACTTTTAGTTGGGCACCGGTTAAGTGTGTTTAGTAGTAATCAATTAATATTAGCTAACTCTGGCACTAATTTGCTAAAATAAATTGATAATAATTGGTTATAGATAACGTGGGCTCAACTTTAGTTAAGTTGGGCACCAGTTAAGTGTGTTTAGTAGTAATCAATGAATATTGGCTAACTCTGGCACTAAGTTACTAAAATACATTGATAATAATTGATTATAGATAACTTGGGCACTACTTAAACAAGTTGAACAGCAGTTAAGTGTGTTTAGTAATAATCAATGAATATTGGCTAATTCTGGCACTAATTTGCTACAATAAATTGATTATAGATAACATGGGCACTACTTTAGTAAGTTAGGCACCAGTTAAGCGTGTTTTTAATAATCAGTTAATGTTAGCTAATTCTGGCACTAATTTACTAAAATACATTGATAGTAATTGATTATAGATAACGTGGGCACTACTTTTTAGTTGGGCACCAGTTAAGTGTGTCTTGTAATAATCAATTAATGTTAGCTAATTCTGGCGCACTAATTTGCTAAAATAAATTAATAATAATTGATTATAGATACTGTGGGCTCTACTTTAGTAAATTGGGCACCAGTTAAGTGTGTTTAGTAGTAACCAATGAATATTTGCTAACTCTGGTACTAATTTACTAAAATATATGTATAATAATTGATTATAGATAACTTGGGCACTACTTTAGTAAGTTGGGCACCAGTTAAGTGTGTTCAGTAGTAATCAATTAATATTAGCTAACTCTGGCACTAATTTGCTAAAATAAATTGATAATAATTAGTTATGGATAACGTGGGCTCAACTTTAGTTAAGTTGGGCACCAGTTAAGTGTGTTTAGTAGTAATCAATTAATATTAGCTAACTCTGGCACTAAGTTACTAAAATACATTGATAATAATTGATTATAGATAACTTGGGCACTACTTAAGTAAGTTGGGCCCCAGTTAAGTGTGTTTAGTAATAATCAATGAATATTGGCTAATTCTGGCACTAATTTGCTAAAATAAATTGATAATAATTTATTATAGATAACGTGGGCACTACTTTAGTAAGTTGGGCACCAGTTAGTATGTTTAGTAGTAACCAATGTATATTGGCTAACTCTGGCACTAATTTACTAAAATATATTGATAATAATTGATTATAGATAACTTGGGCACTACTTAAGTAAGCTGGGCACCAGTTAAGTGTGTTTAGTAGTAACCAATGAATATTAGCTAATTCTGGCACTAATTTGCTAAAATAAATTGATAATAATTGATGACAGATAACATGGGCACTACTTTAGTAAGTTGGGCACCAGTTAAGTATGTTTTGTTATATAATCAATTAATGTTCTAATTCTTGCACTAAGTTGCTAAAATAAATGGATAATAATTGATTTTAGATAAGTGTGTTTTGTAATAAACAATTAATATTAGCTAACTGTGGCACTAATTTGCTAAAATAAATTGATAATAATTGATTATAGATAACATGGGCTCTACTTTAGTAAGTCTTGTACCAGTTAAGTGTGTTTAGTAGTAATCAATATAAGCTAACTCTGGTATTAATTTACTAAAATATATTGATAATAATTGATTAATAGATAACTTAGGCACGACTTTAGTAAGTTGGGCACCAGATAAGTGTGTTTAGTAGTAATCAATTAATATTACCAAACTCTGGCACTAATTTGCTAAAATAAATTGATAATAATTGATTATAGATAACTTGGGCACTACTCTAGTAAGTTTGGCACCAGTTAATTGTGTTTAGTAGTAATCAATTAATATTAGCTAATTCTGGCACTAGTTCACTAAGATGTATTGATAATAAGTGATTATGGATAACTTGAGCACTACTTTAGTATGTTCAACACCGCTTCAGTAGGTTTAGTAGTAATCAATGAATGTTACTTACTGTATGTTACAAGTTGATTATAAGATCTCTTGGGCACAACTTTAGAATGATTAAATTGTAAATTTATGTGTATATGCTAATATGACCCCACTTTTGTATGCTGGCTGCCACGTTTGGTGTTTAGTAGTAATCAATAAATATGAGATAACATTGACAATAATTCAGTGAATTAAATTAAGGTAAGTTGAGCACATCATAGGAATGACTAATTAATAATTTATGAATATGGGCACCACTTTTAAATAGTATGCTGGTAATATTTTCCTATGGGTACCACTTCAATGTGTGTACCTATAGCTGCCACCGAATTTGAGTTAACACTGGCACCATCTAAGTAAGTCTGGCACAACATTAATGTGCTTTGTTATTTATTGAGCTAACATGGTTGCTATTTCAGTATAATTCTTGTTTTATCATTTGGATTTAATATTGGCACTACTAAGTTAGTAACCAGTTTAGTATAGTATATTTAATAATTAATCAATAATTATAATAAGCTAGCTACTATGGAATTTACTATTGTTAAGTGATGATACTGAAAATGAGCTAGTATGATGTATGGGCAACACAAGTATAGCTGGTCTGTGATCAATGATTATGAGCTAACATGGACCCTGTCAAGTTTTTTGAATGAATAAAGGGACTATGTACAGTTTGATTTGTTGATAACATGTGTTATCTGAGTTTGGTTTTCAACATTAAAAAGTTGACATTAGCTGTAAGGTATAATCCAATATTTTAGCATTACCCAGGGAGCTGTTATAGAGCCACAACACTGAACAACTCCCTATGTTTAATACACTATGATGATCTTTATAACAATTTATGTACATCATTAAATAAAATTTATACATGTATTATAACTGACAAATAAATACATATTTAAGGTATAGCCAAATATTGTTTGTACCATACTACATTGTGTGATAAGGTATCAATGCATTGTATCAGTAGGGGAGAAAATGCATATATTTACTGTACATTGTTATATGGGCGAATTCGAGTCAACTCGGCCCCAGTCATCTCGGCCCCAAGTCAAATCGGCTCCATGTCAACTCGCCCCATGTCAACTCGGCCCCAAGTCAACTCTGCCCCAAGTAGTCAACTCGGCCGCAAGTTGTCAACTCGGCCGCAAGTTGACTCGGGCCCCAATTTACTGTGTACTGAATATTTAAGTCAAAACTAAAGTGTTTTTTATCATTGCTTTGTTTTTCTTTAAATTTAAATCCAATTAACAATAATGAAAAATGCATTTATAAAAATAATATTAATAAAAAAGTATAATAGAAATAATTATGACAATAAGCAATATGATGACAATGATAACGATATAATCATATACATATATATAGATATATATATATATATATATATATGTATGTATATTATATTTTATATATATATTTAAATATATATAGACCTATTAAATATTTTATTTATATGTTCATTTAAATATATATATAAGCCTATATGTATATCAATTATGATATCATAGATAAAATCGAAACCGCCTTTGTGTATAAGAAATAAGAAACAAATAACATATATATATATATATATATTTATATATATATATATGATGTTAATTGCTGCGAAGCAGCCAATTCATATTCTTGACAGCAATTTGACCTCTGAAAGGTCATTGTTTGTCAAAAAACGAGCGCCTATGACAACTGAAAAGCTGAGTTTCCTTCTTTCGTTCTGCCGGGTAAAATCAATTACTTTAGGGGACGTTTGAAGACTAACCTACTCGTACCAACGTCCGCATGTCGCGACGCTGGAGTATTACTATTCAGCGTTTTTACTATATTTCTAGGTTTCCTATTTCTACGTTTAATCGGCTCATGTCTCAGCCACAATATTTTGAGGCCAATATTATTTACGAACCCAGTTAAACTTATTTACTAGCCTATTTCAACGTGCTAATTATTACATTTAGGCGACGCTTGTTGTAGACTGGCATACACAGTGTTTTCGGTAATAAATGCCATTTTATACACATGCGCAGATTGATTCGCCAGCAGCGAGTCATCGCCAGCAGCAGCGAGTCGCCAGCAGCGAGATGTCGCTGCAGCAAAACACTATTGTACACGGTACCAACGCTGTTCTAATATAGACAATGGGTCGTGTCTCATATTATTTGTTATATTTTTATTATTCGTTATTTTCACTTGACTCACATAAATAATTTTGTTCGAAGAACATTTATATGCAGTTGTACTTCGCAGCACTTCACAATTTCTAGTATACATTTTAAATTATACACATGTACATTACATATATGTATATAATTTTAACATATATTTTTATTTTTTATATATATATATATATATATATACATATGTATATAAACCATCATATAATAGGTACATTTAATATGCCTATAAATCAGTATTATTGTTCATATCGTTTTTATGTTATTCCTTTTTATTCATATTATTTTGATATACTTTTTATTAATGCTGATTTTATTATTGTAAATGTAAAGAACAAGGCCAACGATTTAAAACACTTTAATTTTGGCAATTTGGCTTTGCATTAAAATTTCTTTTGTTAATTATTTCGTATACGGAAAAATTGGGGCCGAGTTGACTTGGGGCCGAGTTGACTTGGGGCCGAGTTGACTTGAGGCCGAGTTGACTGGGGCCGAGTTGACCTACTTCCACATGGGCATAGTAAACTCGGAGCAACTTGCATGTTCATGTCTTCATGTATTGTTGAAAACCCTGACCCTGAATGTTAGAAAGATTGGTCAGCTAGTAAAAGGGTTTGATTTTCTTTACAATAGTTTCTGTCTATATCTAGTATAAACTGTAACCCAACATGACAACATAGTGAGAGAGATGTAGTGGTATATCTAGGATTTAGCAATGGAGGGGGAATAATGGGAGGTGAGAAGGAACAAGCAGTGGGGTGGTGCGTTTGTGAGGGTGTACCTGAAAAAACGTACTGTGAGCTTAATATAGAGATGGTATGTTTTATCAGAGTACATGAGAAGCACACACAAGACAAGTGACCATTATTGGTTTTTACACAGTAAACAAAGGGATGAGGTGGCTTTCCCTATTCACCGTCCCCACCCTACCCCCAGATCCGCCAATAGTTAGCCAATATTCATTGATTACTGGTAAACACACTTTTTTGGTGCCAAACTTACTAATGTATGTGCAAGTTATCTATAATCAATTATTAAATTAATGTATTTTAGTAAATTAGTGTCAGAGTTAGCTAATATTAACCGATTACTACTAAACACACTTAACTGGTGCCCAACTTACTAAATTAGTGCCCATGTTATCTATAATCAATTATTATCAATTTATGTTAGTAAATTAGTGCCAGAGTTAGCCAATATTCATTGATTACTACTAAACACACTTAACTAGTGCCCAACTTACTAAAGTAGTGCCCATGTTATCTTTCATCAATTATTATCAATAATCAATAAAGCTTATTTAAATGTACACGTAAGCAATAGTTATTATGCAAGCACTTGTTACCTTGCATTTAACTATAGCTTCACAACCTTTTGTCAAACAAATCAATGTACCTGATTATATATTCTACATAATAATTAGCTACACTTGGTCCATATTATAGACTTACTA
>NW_022700671.1:12599-13903 GCF_011630105.1 Anneissia japonica
GGTTGAAGGTAACCCGAAACATGTCTTCCATTAAATCTTTTGTGTTATTTTTAAAATGCGTTGTATTTTTTGTCAACTTACGTCCATTTGGTTCTATTATCAAGGATTTCAGTTCAAGAAGATTACCCGTTTCTTTATTAAGAAAATATTAAAAGATTACTCTTCATTTAAACAAAGCCAAATTGGATTTTAATTTTTTACATATTACCAATTTATTTTAGCAAATTAGTGCCAGAGTTAGCCAATATTCATTGGTTACTACTAAACATATTTAATTGGTGCCCAACTTACTAAAGTAGAGCCCATGTTATTTATTATCAATTTATTTTAGCAAATTAGTGCCAGAATTAGCTACCATTAATTGATTATTACAAAACACGTATAACTGGTGCCCAACTAAAGGGTAGTGCCCACGTTATCTATAATCAATTATTATCAATATATTTTAGTAAATTAGTGCCAGAGTTAGCCAATATACATTGGTTACTACTAAACACAGTTAACTGGTGCCCAACTTACTAAAGTAGAGCCCATGTTATCTATAATCAATTATTATCAATTTATTTTAGCAAATTAGTGCCAGAGTTAGCCAATATTCATTGGTTACTACTAAACACACTTAACTGGTGCCCAGCTTACTAAAGTAGAGCACATGTTATCTATAATCAATTATTATCAATTTATTTTAGCAAATTAGTGCCAGAATTAGCCAATATTCATTGATTACTACTAAACACACTTAACTGGTGCCCAACTTACTTAAATAGCGCCCAAGTTATCAATAATCAATTATTATCAATTTATATAGCAAATTAGTGTCAGAGTTAGTTAATATTAATTGATTACTACTGAACACACTTAACTGGTGCCCAACTTACTAAAGTAGAGCCCACGTTATTTATAACCAATTATTATCAATTTATATAACAAATTAGTGTCAGAGTTAGCTAATATTAATTGATTACTACAGAACACACTTAACTGAAAGGTCCACTGATTAATCTCAGATAAGAAAGTATAATACATACTCCAAGTATTGAAATACACACACTTAACTGGTGCCCAACTTACTAAATAGCAAATTAGTGTCAGAGTTAGTTAATATTAATTGATTACTACTGAACACACTTAACTGGTGCCCAACTTACTAAAGTAGTGCCCACGTTATTTATAACCAATTATTATCAATTTATATAACAAATTATTGTCAGAGTTAGCTAATATTAATTGATTACTACAGAACACACTTAACTGGTGCCCAACTTACTAAAGTAGTGCCCACGTTATTTATAACCAATTATTAT
>NW_022700672.1:0-6799 GCF_011630105.1 Anneissia japonica
TGGTTGTCGATGGCGTAAACTGTTCTCTTCACATGACATTCATATGGAGTACCTTTGATTTCGTTGAAAATTTTTCTGAACTGTTCTTCAATCTGAATAATAAAAAATGAAATGATTAAGGGCTTAACCATATTTTTTTGACTGACAGAGGTCAAAGTCACATTTTTTCTCTTGTCATCGGGCTTGAATCGTTTCAAGTTGATTGTTTTCATTTCATTAAAACATTTGCTAGCGATATTGTAACAGAAATTTCATGTTAGAAATAGAGAAACAGTAATTATGGTGTCGTTTACAACAGACACACTCAGCAAAAATAGTTCACCGATCTTTACAGTGTATTAACTCGAGCTTTCAAAACAATAACAAACAGAGTACCGCATACAGATCAGATGACTGATTAGGAGCAAGAAGTGGATTGCAAATTCCATAATTAAAAAGGTCTTTAGTAGTCCTACAAGGTTTTAAACTAGCAAATTCAAAATATTCACAATATTATTTTTTGAAAAGAAGTCCCCTTTTCAGTTTGAAAAGTAATCTTGAAAAGAAGCCCATCTCTAGGGTTCTAAAAATAGAAGTAGCCCATGGGCTTCTATTCGAGAATTACAGTATCTGTGATAATGCACTAAATATGACTTACATATAAATTTATTATTTATTACAAAATTATCTCTATGCACTAAGACACCACAGCCCAAGTGCACCAAAAAAAGGAAGGACTAAAAACAAAAACCAGATGAAAAGGAACCAAGTTCAGAATTAATATAAAAAAAAAAAAGGTGTGATTTGAGACGCCAAGATTTGAAGCCAGTCAAAGATGGAGACTCACACAGTCTCAAGTGATTCGTTCCAAAGCTTCGGTGCAGCAACAATAAAAGAATGATTGCCACAAGTATAAAGGTGACCAGTTATACAAATCTTCTCTATGCACTAAGACACCACAGCCCAAGTGCACCAAAAAAAGGAAGAACTAAAAACAAAAACCAGATGAAAAGGAACCAAGTTCAGAATTAATATAAAGAAAAAAAGATGTGATTTGAGCCACCAAGATTTGAAGCCAGTCAAAGATGGAGACTCACACAGTCTCAAGAGATTCGTTCCAAAGCTTCGGTGCAGCAACAATAAAAGAATGATTGCCACAAGTATAAAGGTGACCAGTAGTTAAGAATGGTAGATGATGAAGATGAGGTAGACCTAACCAGGTGCAAACAGCAGAATAGTGAAATTAGATTGGAGATGTAGTGGAGAATGATTTATGGAGTAACTTCTATACAAATAACAAGTTAATTCTCAGATGAATGGGTAACCAATTGGAAGATGTACAGTAGGGAACACTCAGACGTGAGAGCAATGAGTCTGGCAGCTACATTTAAACTTTTATATAGCAGTTTTCCTCCCAGCTATTGACTATATACAAATGCTTATAATTACAATATAGATAATTGAATGCATACATAAAAAGCTGAAGTAGAGTTGAATAACTTGGTGGTTAAGATGCTTGCCTTCTAATCCCAGGGTCCTGGATAACAACTTTTAAGTCTGTCCCTTGGTATTTTTTACATAATATCTGCACATGTGTCAATGGCAAAATCGGCCTATTTCAACAGCCTTTGTGAAAACATCATCTGCACTAAATGATGTGCTCTGACTAGACAGTAAATTTGAGAAAGTAGAAATAAGTGTCAGAATCTAATATAATTAACAAAATTAATCAAGATAAAAAGAATAAAATCAATAAAGAAAACAGAGTCAGTATGTAGCATGGCCCTAGGCATGTTTGATCATATTTCGCAATTGTACGCCATGACCAGATGCATCACTATTATTTTTATCAGTTCTCCAAGGATCGTAATCTTAATGGTACATTAATTCCTAGGCCTTGGAAGTATAAAATTTAGTTTGCCTAGGCTGGCTACCTGCGTTGCCTACCTATAGCTGCAGACGGCTACGATTGTTTACTCAGATTACTTTTCTAGACTATGCAGATGGATCTCCATCTCGCCCTAGTCTAGTGTAAATTCCAAACCCAACTATGCATTACTGAAGTAAGAGCCATGTGCATGAAGTACAGTGTTGTGGGCGACTTAGAACCGTCCATTTTCTAGCAGGGTATAAATATGTTTTTAACATAAATAATACGTGTGTTGTAAGTGAAATTTTTACCCGGTAGACAATGGTTTAGCATTACATTTTTGGGAATTCCCACCAAATGTTGGTATGAAATCAACGCAAATTCATTTAATAAATATTGTTTTATCAAATGTAAATATAATTTGGCTTTAGTTTATTGCAACATTTTATACACGTACAGTAGGCATATAAAGAATTTGCTAAAGGTAGACCAATCCCAACTAAGCTAGGCCTAGTTGAATAGGCCAAACCGTCCAAGTCACCACAGCAAAAGTGGCCGTCATAAATAACTGTTGACCGCCCAAAAGATGGCCGGACAGATCGTTGGTAATCCCTTGCTTCAGGTCAAAGGCTACAAAATAACAACAGTTTAGGAGTTACAAGTTAGATGCGTATAAGAATACTGCAAGTTTGCAAGTTGGCACCAGCCCACATACAAGGTCTGGTTATTTTTGTTAATAAGCAACTCTTAGTCGTAACATACCCTCATAGTCCTGACACTGTGGCTTTAGATTTTGAGGCACTGGATGATCATAATTGCTTCTATTGTTTCCTCGTTGTGCTCCCTGTTGCGTCCTCTTCCACGAAAGCCTCCTCTACTTTGTGGTCTGTTATTACCGGATTTGCTTCCCAGACATGTGCTGATGCCATTTGCCATGTTACTGAGATGGTCCGGACAATCCATGTGCTGGTTGTTTGCCGATTGGTCTTTGTTCCTGTAATCGTGTTGACCTCTTCCTGAAAAATATTTAATTCAATTGTTAAATGCTGCCACTATACTACATGTAAACCACCTAATAGATGAAATTCAACGCACTTTTAGTAAAATGCCTGCCCTCTAAATGGGCATGGCTCTGCTCAGTAGTAAAGTATGTAGGTAGGTGGAGGATAACCTATAACTCCCAGCATCCTTGTGCTGAATTAGTATGGGTGTGGTCAGTAGTAAAGTATGTAGGAAGGTGGAGAATAACCTATAACTCCCAGCATCCTTGTGCTGAATTAGTATGGGTGTGGTCAGTAGTAAAGTATGTAGGAAGGTGGAGAATAACCTATAACTCCCAGCATCCTTGTGCTGAATTAGTATGAGTGTGGTCAGTAGTAAAGTATGTAGGAAGGTGGAGAATAACCTATAACTCCCAGCATCCTTGTGCTGAATTAGTATGGGTGTCGTCAGTATTAAAGTATGTAGGAAGGTGGAGGGTAACCTATAACTCCCAGCATCCTTGTGCTGAATTAGTATGGGCGTGGTCAGTAGTAAAGTATGTAGGAAGGTGGAGGATAACCTATAACTCCCTGCATCCTTGTGCTGAATTAGTATGGGCGTGGTCAGTAGTAAAGTATGTAGGAAGGTGGAGGATAACCTATAACTCCCAGCATCCTTGTGCTGAATTAGTATGGGCGTGGTCAGTAGTAAAGTATGTAGGAAGGTGGAGGATAACCTATAACTCCCAGCATCCTTGTGCTGAATTAGTATGGGCGTGGTCCATGACTACCTAGTCGCAGTAAAGAGGCATTTATAGTAGCTACCACATCCTTAGGATCGGGGTAACCCCCTATTCCTCCGAAAGATGCAATAAATCTTTTAAAGTGGACACAAGCTAGATGTGTACACTGGACCTTCATTTCAAGTTCTTAACTGAGAAGACTTAGTTCTAATAGATAAACCATGGGCGAGGAGTGGCTCAAATTAGCGCCAATGTTAAAGCTGTAGCTAGTAGTACCTAACCTTACTAATCAGCCACCGACTCTGATTGACTGGTAAGGCTAAGCTTTACCGCTAGTAATCCTTCAGTATAGCGAGTGTGAACTCACACCAAAATGCTTTGCAATGACAACTTTCAGTGGTACATTCTAACAATAGTGTGACTATTGTTAGTTTGTTAGACTATGTCTAAATAAATGGTGACATCATATTCTGACCATGTATAGGTACATAATGACTATATATGGGCATACAACAGTTTTTTGTCAAATAGAATTTGATAAGCTGGACAGATATTACTATGTGAGTAATGCTCTGTGAGTAATACCTTGTCAATAATGACCAGTGAATGCCCTGTGTTAACATTTGCCATCAGTGTCCCTTCAAGTTTGACATTTTCCTACAGTATAGCACATGGATATGTTGATTTCTTAAGGTATTTGTCTGTGTCTCAATGCACTCACTGCAAAGTATAAATACAACTCTACAACAGAATAACTGAGACCAGAGTAACTGATATGAACATTCTATTTCCTGTGTTCTTTTTGTGTAAAGTGCCTAGAAGCATTTGTTTTGTGTTAAATGCTTCATAAGACTCACATCATTATTAGTTAAGCATACAATTTCTTGATTACAATTGGTGGTCCAGTGGCATAATGCTTATGCATTGCAGAATGTTAGCATTACCTTTTGACGTATTCCAACGTTCAGTGCCTTTATCCACCCCTTCGACTAGTAGATCTTCTATCAACTCTTCGCCTCCCCCCCCCCCTGTCCTCATCTTGAGTGTTAGCTCTTCTACGATCATCTCTATTGTAGAATCACAATGTTGAATTTCAAATATTAATCACAGCGTACTTCTATTCAGAATTATTTATTTAAAAAAAATGTAGGTGTGTTCAAATAAAACTTTGAATTACATGCTACATCTTATTTTTAGGGGAAAAGTACATGCATGCATGGTTATGACAACAAGAAAACCTTAAAACAAATATAATCTTAATTAATATTCTTTATTAAAACTAATGCAGAATTGTAAGATTTGGAAGTCTGTAACTACAATAGGTAAGTTGTAATTTATCAATAATTCTTATCGAATTGAAAGTAGTTGCTACTTTTATGATTGTTTTGTTTATGATTTCTACATTCAATAGTTTAGGATTAGAGATAAAACCATGGTATGATGGTTATGAACAAAAGAACCGAACAAAAATAAACATTATCTTAATTAATATTCTAAATTAAAACTATTGTTAAAATGTAAGACTTAAAGTTTTTAACTACAGTAGGCAGGTTGTAATTTATTAATAATTTTTTTGTTTATGATTCCTACTTTCAATTACAGGAGGAAAGATGCTTATTAATTATTCAAGAGAGCAATGGAAGCTTTTAGCAGAAAGAAATATAAAATGCTGTGATAAGGTTTGAACAGAACCCTGGTATTGGAAGGCAAGCATGATAATCAGCAACTATATTCAGCTCTATTCCAATTCACAGCCTTGCTCAAAGGCTCAACTGAAGTGAACAAGGCTTGTGGTTCATATAAAGTTTAATTATATTAAAATGATATTTGATGATTTAACATTACCTTGCACTTGTGCTCCGGGTCCTTCTGGACCTCTGGTAGTCTTGATCGTCTTCATCAATAACCTGAGAAGGAACAAGGTCATAAATAAACATGAACAAACACATGCATACATATATGGACAAGTAAAACAAATGGCTTATATCAATAAAAGCATGGTCTGTCTCCAAATGTTTTAACCCAGAGAGTCCTCCATTCTGCATCCTATAGTCGACACAAACTTAATGTTCTCAGATGTGCATATGATTTCTTAGTGACACTGTTACACCCTACCGTAAATGTACAATGTGCAACTGTAACGAGGTGTCAAGTGGTTCACTCTCTCTTTTAACCCTACTAACTGCTACTATATCTAATATGCTTAACAAATAAATATAAATAATTATGTATCATTGACATTTTGCATTTAATTTCTTGCATAATTATTTAATTTCATATAAAATACAAATGTTCACAAAAGAAAGAAAACAAGAAAAAGTTTGCACTTAATATGTTGCTTGTATTTCTTTGCTTGGGGTATGAAATATATTTTCTTCTTAGATATGGGCCTCCAGCCACTTTTTTTTATTGAAAGCAGCTCAGTTATCCTTTTTTTTTTAATTTCCCTCACATCCAACAGCAAGTACACTCCCCACTTACAGGATAAGAACAATGCTTTATAAACTAAGCCTCTTTACGAGGCTTAGGAAGTGGAGTTGTTTTCAGTCATGAGTAAAATTCCTGCTGTTACAGGAATTTAACTCACAATCCTGGGACCAGAATGCTAGCATGTCAACCACTGATGTATTCAACTCCACCACTGTTGAATTCTACCAGCTGCTGTCCTTGTGTTTCATCTGGAAGAATGTAGGATTTACTTACTTGTTGGTAAAAACACTTCCAGTTGATCAGTGCATAGTTTTCTAAGGTGTTCCTCTGGTTTTGTCTTTCTAGCAAATGCTACCACATACTTAGACAATGGAGCTGGATCTGCATTGACATCACATCCTAATTGAAAAAAAAAACCAGACATAATAAATTAATAATTGGTAAAATATAAGCTTTTGATACACTATATGATGCAGAGGAACATCATGCTAAAAGCATCAATTGATGGTATTTGGTTCTGAGAAAAAATGGTTGATTTGTAATCGAAATCAGCCAAGGGCCCTATATAGGCCAGTACTAATAGTATTATAATAATAATAATTGCCTAGGGCCTAGGCCTAGCCTTGATAGTATACACTAGACATAAGATCCAAGTGTTTAAAATAATTAAGGGTTTTGACTCAATTTCAAATGAGGTGTTTTTTTGAATTTGACTGGGACTCACAAACAAGGGGTCATCAATACAAGATGAAATTTAGTTGTTCTAGGATTAATTTTAGGGGGAATACGTTTTCTAG
>NW_022700673.1:0-987 GCF_011630105.1 Anneissia japonica
GTGCTTGTGTACGCAACAACGTGTCCGGCACCGGACAGAAATCTCGAAAATCTCGAAAAGTCCAGGAAAGTCGAAAATGTTTCTAAGTCCAGAAAAGTCGAAAATTTTTCTAAGTCCAGAAATCTCGAAAATTTTTCTAAGTCCAGAAATCTCGAAAATTTTTCTAAGTCCAGAAAAGTCGAAAATTTTTCTTAGTCCAGAAAAGTCGAAAATTTTTCTAAGTCCAGATTTTCGAAAATTTTTTTAAGTCCAGAGAAGTCGAAAATTTTTTTAAGTCCAGAAATCTCGAAAATTTTTCTAAGTCCAGAAAAGTCGAAAATTTTTCTAAGTCCAGAAATCTCGAAAATTTTTCTAAGTCCAGAAAAGTCGAAAATTTTTCTAAGTCCAGATTTTCGAAAATTTTTTAAGTCCAGCAATCTCGAAAATTTTTTAAGTCCAGCCGATTGGCTTGCCGGTGTGCCGCAACTTGCATCTGTGAAAGTGGTTGTGTAAGCGAGAGACCCTCACTTTGTGTTCCTTGAAGAACGGGCAGGTAACGACGAGTTCCAGAACCAGGCTCTTGCCCGTAATCAGAACGTAGTTCGATTGAGCGTGCAAGCTTTCCGCGACGGCGACCAGCGCTTCCACTACCGGAAACGGAACGACGTAGTCCGTCTTGGTGCTCTTGAAGTCGTCCCTGTCGAAGTGCTTCCTGTCGAAGACGAGCATCAACGAACGACCGCAAGTTTTCAGCGCCTCACCGACGGAATTTTCGAAGCGAGCGGCTTCGACGTCGTCGTCGTTCCCGTGACCCTTTTCCTCCACGTACCTGCGGCGGTCCTCTAAATTATCTCTCCTCCTCGACAGTAGCAACGCCGATCTTTCGCGATCGACGTTTCGGAAGTCGTCGAGGGACACTCGAAAATCTCGTTCGACGAGATGATTCACCAGGGGCGAACCGAACGCCGTCCGAACGTTCGAACTCTTCGTCTTGCCCATCATGTCCGG
>NW_022700674.1:0-1065 GCF_011630105.1 Anneissia japonica
TTTCTGCTACATTAAATCCATTTCTGAAACCATAAACAATTGTTTAATTGTAGCAATATTTAAGTAGCAATTCTTTAAAAAATACTGTATTAAATAATATAGTTCCAGGACCCTAACCACGCGTCGATTTTTTGTAAAATCACTTGCGCGGATCCGGATACGCACTTTTACTGCAGAATACACAATCTTTCGAAAGAATTAAAAATTTTCCTTAATTATTATATTTTAACGTACGGTATTACTTAAAATCCTAATTTTCTCTCCTCCTTTCTTTGAGGTGTAATTTTTTGCTTACTCTACCTCTGAACTCTCTGATATTTAACCTTTCGCAAAGCCAATGCTCGTGTGATTTTGAGTCTCCTCCTCTATCAGGTCCAAATTGGCCAAAAAGCAGTTAGGTCGACCTGCTCGTGACTGACGCTGCGCGGTGGTGGACCTTGCCTGTCATTCGACAATATTTAAGAATGGTAACTAATGTTACTTGTTTTTTACCTGTTACTCAGCAGTTTGACGTCAGGGGAAAACATGTTGGTTTTCCTTGCATGTCAGTAAAGTATTTTCACTCACAAAGTGACCGGGGTCATTTTCATAAATGGTGCACTAGTATATTAACTACAATCCATAAAAAATAGTTGATAAGGAAATATCTAACAATTACTGTACTGTGGTATCGCAATCATTAATTATTTAAGTAACCGCTTTTACCTTATTTTGTGTAAGCGGTCAACTTTTTTTTTCCAGATTCAAAAAAGCTAATTAAAAAGGGGGAAAAATGGTTTTGGTTTCAAAAAGTGTTCGCAATTCTAGTGATCATATTTTATTTCTCGAAAACTTTATTGAAAGTTATGTAAATAAGTGCTAAAAAACATATTTATGTAAAAAAATGTATTTTTTTTAAAGAGAGTCCGTCTATGGCAAATAATAATTTGAACTAGTTGCTATATAACTAATTGTGGACGATTTGAGGAAGCTACGTCGCACGTTCGACATACAGTAGGCCTACGCTTATACATTTTCTGTTACTCTATTTTGTATTTGACTGTATCATGATTGTTTTGATGATGG
>NW_022700675.1:0-603 GCF_011630105.1 Anneissia japonica
CGCCGAAATTTATTTTCTCGTTTAAATTTGTAAATTTAAAGAATTTTTTTTAATTAATTGAATTTGTAAAGGTTTTTCCGGATTTCTGTGACAGACAGTACTTATTTCATTCATTTTACTTCCTTTCAACGACGATTGGATGAGAACAGGTCTACCACCAAAAATCAAAACACACGTTGCTAAGCGTTTACAGAACGAAGATGGATACGGTTGTCTGCCGGCGTAGTTCACCTAGCACCTATGAACGTTTGCCGAAACCCAGATTGCCGATTCTACTTTGCCGAAATTCAGTTTGACGAATGCCATTTTACTGACCCAAAATCATGAAAACTCGGTTTGCCGGTTTGTCAAATTGGCTATTTACCGTCGTGGGGTAAAGTACGAAAAGGTGCTGCCTTACTGTGCAAACGACATGTCTAAGGATATTTGACATGGGGGATGATGGAGGAGCCACACAATTTTGGGGAAGGGGCTGCCCGATAAAGTAAGGAAGGGCCAGCTGACAAAAGAAATTGAAATGGAATGATTTTTTACTATTTTAGTGCAAAAAACTGTGCTCGTATACACAACAAATAAGAAATGTTGGACTGAAATAAAATAAAA
>NW_022700676.1:0-886 GCF_011630105.1 Anneissia japonica
TTAAATACTAAGGTGGGCTCCTTTTTAACAAATAGATATTTATTATTATGCGAAATCATTATTGAGTGTATGGAGTTTCAAAGGCTACTTTTTAAGCTTTAGTAAAAAAAAATTTATGAAATATATGTGGGTACCATTTTACCAATTAATATACAGGGGGTAAGTTATAACTGGCGATGAATTTTAGAATAAGACCTACTTATAGTTAAAATCAAGGTATGGGGGGTATGTTATAACTGGCGATGAATTTAGAATAATACCTAGACTTATAGTTAAAATCAAGATATGGGGGTTAAGTTATAATGGGCGATAAATACTAGAGTAAGGCCTGAATTATAGTTAAAATCAAGGTATAGGTGGTAAGTTATAACTGGCAATGAATTTTAGAATAAGACCTAGACTTATATAGTTAAAATCAAGGTATGGGGGTAAGTTATAACTGGCGATGAATTTTAGAGTACGACTTCAAAAAACAAGATTTTCCACTTGACACCTTCAAATCTCATTGTGCTTGGTGCAGCATTACATTTTGGTTTGGTTGTGAAATCTAAACAAATCAATCATTATATTACTCTGTTAGAATTCTAAATACAGATAATTTATTGTCATAATAATACATAAAATACAGTAAAAACAATTCCATCATATCTACAAGCAGATTAATGTCTTCAATCCATTACAGTATAAAACATGGTAGAAAATAATAAATATAAGTTGTGATTACATATTTTCTTATTTCTGCAGGTTTCAGATTTGTATGTACTGTTGATGATGTATTCAAGCCTGAGTTACAAAAAGGGTGTAGTGACCATGTTGAGTATTAAGATACGTAAAGGGCATTTCACCATCCCCCTGCTGCAAACTGCTTTCATTTCCTACCCTCAGG
>NW_022700677.1:0-1377 GCF_011630105.1 Anneissia japonica
TAATGCGTCAACGTCAACTATCAAGTGCTGAAGAATCCAGGGAATCATCAAGCTCACTGAAATGTTAAAAGAAAAAACAGAAAGTAATTGGTAAAAAAAAAAAAAAAAAAAAAAAAAAATTACAAAAAAAATTTATTTGTTACAAATTATTTTACAATTAGTTACGTTTCAATTATTTCCACATTTATAATAATACAGTAGAAAGTGGTTTCACATACCAAAATCCATTAGTAAAGCGATCTTCTAGGTGTTACGCCTACCTTTGCATCGTTTACTATACAGAAATACAGTCCCATGTAAACATGACCTTTTACCTAGGCTATGCCGACTTAAAACTATGCTAATTTAATTATATAACCCTAATTAATTTTGTTTTTAGGTTTACATTTACGTAATATATACATTTATAACCAATATAGTTCATTCCTCCAAAAAAAGAATTTTACGTACGTTTCTGATTCCTGAGTTCCTAGGCCATGTGAGTTGCGATCAGACCTGTCCAATCCCTCACAATCGTTGCTATCATAGTCAGATGATGATGAACAAGATTTTCGAAGATAAAAAGTCAGGATCAAATACGATGTTATCACAGTAGCGTTGAACAAAATGGCATCGGTGTTGGAAATTCCAAAATCGACGACAATTTTCCGAAGCTTTGTACGACACAATCCGAAGTATTAAGACTCAGATTTTTTTTTTCTGAAAACTTCCATATATGTATAATATCGTTCTAGTTCAGAAAAACCCGAATATTTTTAGCCTAAAAAATAGCGCCACCTATTTGTAGTAATGAATTTCCTTCAATATTGAGTGAGGGAAATAGAATAGGGTTAAATTATGTGAGTGAAATTTTTAGAAATTAATTTTACTTGGATTAAACCCATTATGGACATAGTAATTCATACTTAAACAATACATTAAATTAATAATGACATAATATTAATATAATAACGTGTACATAGTATCACTACTACATTAATAAGATTAACATTTTCAATCTCATAATAAATTGTATACAGCCGGTGTTATGTATTGACCTAGGCTACTATGGCTAATGACAGGTATGCTTTCACCATTAAAGGCTTTTTCTATGAATGGAATGACCTGTACGAAACACGAGCTCCTGTAGACCAAACCCAGTACCGTTACGATCGACAAGTTCAGCGTGTGATGCGCGAAATTACAATTACCTCGTGGTAATGTACGATTCCGTTGTTCATTTGGCATTTTACATCGTTTGGGAATGTACGTTCTTCGTTTGAGAAAATACATCGTTTGGCAATATACGTTGTTTGTTATAAAAAGAACGTAATCTAATCTTCGTTTAAGACTTCTTTACTCCCTGCTATCCCTATAAACGTACCAAATACGTTATTT
>NW_022700678.1:0-2102 GCF_011630105.1 Anneissia japonica
ATTAGTTGGCATGGTAAGTCATATACATGTCAGCCTTTTGAAGGGTTGAATCAATTGCATTATTGAGTATTTAACTTTAACTAAAACAAATACTAATTTGTATATTCTCACAGATGGTTCTATATGTGCAAGTAATGGATCAAAATGACAACAGTCCAGAGTTCAATAACCTCCCATATCTGGCTACTGTTCCAGAAAATATTAGTGTGGGTGCTAGTGTCTTCCAAGTAAATGCATATGATATTGATGGTGCTGATTTCCAACCAATCAGATTGAGTATAATTGAAGGCAATTATGGTGCTGTATTTAGGATTGATGAGGTAATCATTTCTGATTAATTAATCATTATAGGTTTTCTATACAAGCTAAGAAAAGGAGTAATATTTCGCTGTTTTGTGTCTAATTGATTTGTTATGAAGGCACTTATGGTGCTGTATTTAGGATTGGTAAGGTAAAATCATATTTCTGATTAATTGATTATAATTATTATGAAAAATTATCAAATATAAATGTTAAACATAATGTAAAAACTAAGAAATATTCTAAAGCATTAATGCTAGCATTCATAATAATATTATTCATAGTACTGATTGTATAAACTAAGATATATTCTAAAGCATTATTGCTAGCATTCATAATAATATTATTCATAGTACTGATTGTATACTAGTTTTATAAAAGCTCAAAACGTAATATTTAAGTGGTGTTGTATCTAATTGATTTGTTTTGTATTTCTTTAAAGACTGGGACTGTGTTTGTTAATAACAGCCTGGATAGGGAGACAACGAGTTTATATGAACTAGTAATAGCAGCTACAGATAATGTTCAAGATCCTGATAACAGTCGAACAGTAAGTTGTCAGTCTCTTGTTACAATAGATCATGCTGTGACAGTACACTTTACTTCCTAGCTCTAATTTAGTTGTATCAATCCCTACTAAATAGCACAATTCCATTTTGTATTATCATTTTATGAAATTACATGTGTATTTTACTACTTGTTTACAGTCAACTACAACCTTAACCATTACTGTGTTAGACGTCAATGAACTACCAATTGAGTTTACAAAATCACTTTACTTTGGACGAGTACAAGAAGGCCAGCCTACCGGAACATTAATTCAAATGGTAACCACCAGAATGTAATTTTGTAATGTTAAAATCATAATCATACATCCCTATGATTTTAAAATTACCATTATGAGCCTAGTTTTGAAATAATTATTAGTCTGCAATATTTTATTAGCACATAACTTATGAGCTTTATAAAATTATTAATTTCTTTGGTTTTCATTTTTATAGGAGACAGGTATTTCTGCTGTAGATGGAGATACAGGTTTAGGAACTGAGATCACCTATACCCTACAGGGTCGAGGGTCAACACTTTTTAGCATAGATCCCATGACAGGTAAAATAGCATCAATAAAATCATTTTGAGAAGGAGTTAAATTAAGCATTCTTGCTTGAGTAATTATAAGGGTCTCCCACACATTATTAAAAGGAAGGGAACTAGCAACATATTTTTTTGTGCTTGTCAAGGTCAGTCTCAATAGACTTTTGGCTACAGCTTCACTCCCCAAACATAAAGCTACACTTATGTGGCAAGGAAGACGTAAGCCCAGTTTAAGACTTGGTTTCTTCAGTGCGATTCCACATGGTTTTGCAATAGGTTATTTCTGGATGGAACCAAAGTAATAAGAATTTCCTTTGAATAATGCAGGTGTGATGACAACTGCATCGGTGTTGGATTACGAGCAGATGGCGTCTTTTTATTTCAACGTGAAAGCAGAGCAGAGTGGAGGAGATTTTGCATATGCTACCATTAATATTACCGTGGAGAACATCAATGATGAGGTTCCAGTATTCACATCTGATGTTGTTAATGTATCTGTTGCTGAGAATTCTATGCCAGGTAATGTCAATGTTAGGAAAGCTAATTTAGAAAATGATAATTTCTATTTTGTAAATATTTGATGAACCAATAGATGCCAATTTTTTACTTTTCAAAACTTAACTGGAAAATAATTGAATATTCCACGATAAAGCGCAGTATATAATAGATGAATTTCATAGTCATCCTCTTCGTTTCTACTAAACAGAATA
>NW_022700679.1:0-537 GCF_011630105.1 Anneissia japonica
TTTGCCTAACCCTAACCCTAACTCTAACCCTAACTCTAACCCTAACCCTAACCCTAACTCTAACCATAAAACTAACCCTAACCCTAACCTAACAAAAAAAAATTACATTTTTGACTCAACTTTTTAACATTGTCACTTTTTGCACAAAAGTGCTTATCTCGCCGAATTGAGAACTTTTTGCAAATTTTTGACTTTCCGCCATATTACGAGTACTTTTCCGAAAAACTTCAAACTTTCAATGGAATAGTCTTGCTTTCAGCCTATCTCACTTTGCCTAACCCTAACCCTAACCCTAACTCTAACTCTAACCCTAACCATAACCCTAACTCTAACCCTAACACTAACCCTAACCCTAACCTAACAAAAAAAAATTACATTTTGACTCAACTTTTAGACATTGTCACTATTTGCACAAAAGAGCTTATCTCGCCGAGTTGAGAACTTAGTGCACATTTTTGACTTTCCGCCATATTTCGAGTACTTTTCCGAAATACTTCAAACTTTCAATGGAATAGTGTTTGTTTCAGCCTATCTCAC
>NW_022700680.1:0-1449 GCF_011630105.1 Anneissia japonica
GAGGCACAATTCATTACAAAACACTGGGGCCTACACCTTTGGTGGTTGTCGATTGCTATTTCTAGACTAGGCCTAGTCGGTGTGTACTACTAGGCCTAGCTTAGCAAGCCGTAAACGACGCTCGCTCGACTTACTTAGGTTACCTAACGAACGAATCGCCCAAGAGTTAGCGCATGTTGCCGGCCATTTCACGAGTCGATCGTCCTAGGTAAATGGGTCGTAAATGCCTACCTGTTAGATATTGGCTCACGGAGATCTTCGCCAACAACTTCTTTTATTGAAGACATGAGGACTTCCAAAACTTCTTTATCCAAACACAGTTTTTTGTAATTGTCTTTTAAAACAATACACGTGTTTACATCGTCCATCTTCCGACAGATATCCACATTCTCCAGGCAACATACACTCTCGATCCGGCTAGGCATTATAATGCAGTTTTCACATTGGCACCAGTCCAAATTGTCCGTTCTATCATTGTTTAGACTATTATCTACAGTAATATCATCGTCACTTTCATTTTCTTCACTAGAATATTGTCTTTGTGGTTCAAATAAAAATCCACTTCGGTGTTTATCTGCAGTCATCGCTATACACTTTTTACGGTCTGTTTTCGCGATGGACCTTAGGCGACGTCACAGACTACAGCGCCCTCTTTTGGCCAAATAATATATTTCTTAATTAATTAGTAATAAAAAATAAAAATTAACCAGAGTGACGATAGCCATTATGTTCTACATCATCACTTAACATTAAAATTATGGTAATTTTCGTTTCAGTTCCCCTTTAAAGTTTAAATGGTATTCTTCAATTTTGTGAAGGGTGTGTAACATTACCTTTTGTTTTCGTTTAGAATAAAACTCTGAGAATCAAGACTTATTCTACATACAAGTATAACATTTGAAAAATATGTTACTTGAAATTATATTTGAGCCTTTGACGTTCAGAATTTTAAAAATGTCTGTTATCTAATAATATGATACTAGGGAGGGCTTAGGACCTACAACCATAATGGTTTATTCTGTGACCAATCATCCCAGGGTCGCTTCTGCGCCCTCTGTCTAGTCTTTACACGTTATTGTAGCAAGAAAGATGCACAGAATAAGCAAAGAATAGTTAGCCTAGGCTTAGAGAATAGCTGAGTGTTGTAATAGTAAAGGGGATTATTAAAGGTACAGTAAAACAATATTATAACAATTTCGATTCGATGACAGGTAAAGTAGGCCGGCCTAGGTTGTCCGATGATGTTTCTTGCTAGAGGACTAGCCTAGGCGGTGCCTAGGCTAGGACCAGGCGGCGATTTTTTTTCCGTACGAAATATTTACATGAAACTCCACTCGGGCCGTCTCGGCTGAAAATCTCATTGCAGAATTCCGGAGGTCAAAAGGTCATCAACAGATAAACGTCTACAGAACAACTTCTGAGAGAACGTCGCTGTCTCATTTTTAAAAA
>NW_022700681.1:0-710 GCF_011630105.1 Anneissia japonica
ACAAGGTACTTTATAAAGCAAATAATAGACTTTAATCGTGATTGCGGACTCATTGAGCCCGATCGTATAGCAAACATGATTATCAAAGATCATCTATTTACACATTCACGATCATCGTCGGCAATATGTATATTATGTCCAAGATCATCACATAGATTGAACATTTAAGATCATCATACAAATTCAAAATCATCAATAATGGATTTAATCAAGATAGATATTTACTCCAGAATGGCGCACCATTCTACTTTGACGTCTAACCTGCTTGTCACTGTATATAAAGCCATATAAGCTTTGGCAAAATTTGTCATCATTCGCACTGATGATGAGAATCGTTTTCTCGAAACATGTTTGCAATACGATCGGGCTCAATGAGTCCGCGATCACGATTAAAGTCTATTACTTGCTTTATAAAGATAAACAGTATCGCATCGGAAGGATTATTACTTTTAGTTTCTTTAAATATTTGTTTTATAATTTTAATTTTCTCGCGGGCCAGAATGTATATTATAAAGGGATTTTAAGGCATGGGAAAAAACCCAGAACAGCAAGTGAAATGAAATCACTGATGATGAGAATCGTTTTCTCGAAACATGTTTGCTATACGATCGGGCTCAATGAGTCCGCTATCACGATTAAAGTCTATTAGTTTATTAGCTTTATAAAGTGCCTTGTGGTGTTTTTACTTATACGAAATTTTGGTGGCATTA
>NW_022700682.1:0-795 GCF_011630105.1 Anneissia japonica
GATCCGGTATATAAAGTATGTGTATAATTGTATAGGCTAATTATACAGTATGATTTTAAGATAAGACAAAATCGTACTTTGTGTTTCCCTTGGAAACCTCCGCGTGAGATGCGAGATTAAACACGTTCGCGAATCCCATGACACGCGCGCATAAAATTCGAGTAGAAATATTTGTAAACATAAAATTTTGTGTTTGGCATTATTCTTCCAAACAAGTACCGATTCAAATTTAACAATGTAGGGCCTAGTCTTCTCGAATGAAAGGATAGTCAATAGAACGGTACGGTACGCCATTGTTGCTTGTATAGTAAACAAAAAACACGTATACTTGGTTATAATACATCAATTTCTAATATCTGCCTAGGCCTACTTATCAGTTATTCAGTATAATAACTATCGTCCTAGGCCTAGCCTTAGTTAGGCGAGCCTACAAACAAAGCCTCCTCCTCCTCTAGCTAGTTTAGATAAAGGCCTAGGCTAGCCTATGCCTATTTTATGTAGGCCTAGGCCTTGGGCCTAACCTAGCCTAGGTAGGACTAAGCCTAGGCCCTAGCCTAGTACTAGGCCCAGTATTGAAGTATTCTAGGCCTAGTCCCACTAGCTAGGCCTAGGCCTAGTCCCACTAGCTAGGCCAAGTATAGTAGGGTTAGGTCTAACCTATAGCCGCCCAGGCTGGACAGGTAACCTGCATAATTATAAAGATTGCTGATTGTCAGAGAAATACATTGAAGTGTTGGAGAAAGTTGAATTAACATCGTTGTCTGGTTGAACTTAAAGACAGGGGAGGCGCGGCGT
>NW_022700683.1:0-1823 GCF_011630105.1 Anneissia japonica
AGTGGAGCGACGGCGCGGCGTTGGATCTGGCCGAAAAGTTTCGTCGCGTTCTGTCCAGAGAGCTTTGCAACTTACCCGAAGAGCCAGACGTCTACTCCAGCGACGGCAGTGCCAAACTTTCGCTGCACGTGTACCCACGGCTTCCCCGACCGATCCGGAACATGGCCGCTCTCTCTTCGATGATGACGTCTTTGCGACAGGTGTACCCCGAGATGAGGTACGTCGACCTTTCCGTGTACGCTGCCGGTAAATCTCTGCGGCTGCCGGGATGTTGCAAGATGGTGAGGCGTCTGAGACGCGTCGGCGGCGACGGTCAGCTACACGTTCGTCGAGCGCTCGCGCATTACGACCATTCGCCGGGCGTGAATCGTAAACTGTACGATCAACCGATGGTTCCGCCCAAAAGACAGTTCCGAACGTCGAATTGTTTCGAGAAGTTACTGTCCGAAGAGGATCTGTCGAGAATCGTGTCTGCCGTCGAACGTGCAACGTCCATCCGAACGAAGCGCACGGTCAGGAGAGGAAACTTTCTCTTCTTCGACACGGACGAGCGATACTGCCCGATGTCCGGACGACTTCATCGATGTTGCAGGCAGAAGCTGCAGCACGAACTGAATACCGGCGTGGTGAGGAGAAAGTGTTGGTCACCCGGCTGCCGTCACAAGTTCGAGGACACGGTCATCGACACAACCCGACCGTCCACGTAGACGAGAGCGTCGTCCGACTCGTCGTGTCCACGATCGCTGGGCACGGGGGGATAGCCGATGCTGATTTTGCCGCTCCACAGGTCGGTACGCATGTAAACTGGCAGGGATTTTCCTCCGCGCTTGTCGTACGTTGGTCCTTGAACCAGCACCTTGTGATCCCGAACCGTGTCGTTGTACATCGTGAAAACGTAAGTCTTCGCCTCTCCCGACAGCATGTACATCTTGGAGAGGCAGAAGAACTCCTCGTGGTCGTCGTCCGGTCCCTCGCACGGTTGCGTCGGCATCCACGTTCTGTCGGCGGCGCGTACGAGAACGGAATTCCCTTCGTCGTTCACGATCCTGTATCCGGTTTCGGAAGTGACGACCACGTCTCCGAAGCTCAGTTTGCAAGACCGCTCGTCGAGCAGTTTTTCGGTGCGTCTCTGGCGGGCGTGATTCATGCAGACTACGGCGAGTAGCAGGAGCTGGACGCCGAATAGTACGCCGGCAGAAACTCCGAATAAACTGTACCCACGATCGCCATCGTTCCTCGTTCCGCGCGAACGGCTCCTCGCAGCAGAGGTTCCGCGCTCCAACCTAACCTTTCGTTTGGAACCGGAGTCCATCGAGTCGGGGTCGCCGTCGATATCGCGATCGCTAAATTGTTTTCTGTGTTCGACCATCCCGGACGCTGTCTCTTATACACATCTAGATGTGTATAAGAGACAGCCCTTGTGCAAATCGTGCAACAGCAGAGATAAAGACGATATTAGAACTATCGCGAAACAAACAACCGTCAGTTTCATACCATCGTCGAGAGCGAACGCTTCCGCACGAACGTTAACGTTGACCGTTCATTCCCTCTCCCATTGCTTAGGCATGGGCGTTGCATCTGCTCCCGTGAAGGCGGTGTCGTGGAATTGCAAAGCCGTGCACTGTATCATTTGAGTGTGTTTGGTCGTCGTCGTGGTGCTGGTGGTACTCTGGATTTTGAATTTTGCAGAAATTTTAAAAAACATCTAATCGCATGAACGAGGGAAAAGGTGGAGTGGCCGTCGTCGACGTCGTCGCAAATCCTCCGTGTTACCGAAGACACGCGAATTTGCTGATCTGCGTGTTGCTGTTCCTGGTCACCGG
>NW_022700684.1:0-1316 GCF_011630105.1 Anneissia japonica
AATATCTTTTAAGTCACAGTGCCGACATCCATGCAGTTGACAGAAAGGGACTCGCCTCTTTGAAGTTTGCAGAGAAACTTGACTGTAAAGTGGGCGCGGTCCTGCTTGCTCAAAATCTGTCAGAAGCTTTCTGAAATAATATTGAATATTATCATCATGATATTATTGTAGGTGGTGGTGCCGGTGATGAGAGAATCTAAGCTGTGCCTAAGCAAAATGCACAGTGAAGGTTTGACTCGCACCCCGACTTCACAACGCAATCGCTCCTGCTATAATATTCCTGCCAAAATATATATATATTTATAAAAAATAAGTTTTAAACCATAATTTGTTTTATAGATGTTCCCTATTAAGAATATTTAGCGGCTTACGATTAAATAGAAGCCTGCAACTAGCCAACAAGAACATAATACTTTCAAATAGAATATGTTTAGATTTTAGTTGAAGATGGGCATCTAATGTTTGATTCCACTTACTATAATATTAATAAATGCTATCCATTCAACTACTACTACTACTGTTTCCGAACCTGGTGATCTTTTGTTAGAATTCTGTGTGTTGCTTTGTATATACATTTCATTTATCTTCATTTTTACCAACAATTTTTAATAGTGTTTATTGTGAAAAGGTTAAAAAATAATAATTAAAATGAAATGGACATCTTCCTAATGATCAATACATTTGTGTAACATTTGGTCCTGAATCATAAAAACAAATACTGAATATGAAACCAAACAAGGCCACGCACTGAACAATCAATTTAATATGTTATTTAACTCATTTAGGTTTAGTGTTGTTTATTAGAAAATATGACATACACATGTTGAAATGACCAGGTTGTGGCCTGTTTTTCTCAAATACTGTAAAACTTCTGATAGGAACCCTGGATTGCTATTGCATTGGGTTTTTTTTAGGGCAAGTTGCAAATAGAGTATGGGTTACTAATGGTGCATTGTGTTATTACTATTAAGCACAAGGTAGGAATTTGAAAATAACCACCCCACCATGATTTCTGTGTTGACTCTTACATCTACTGTACAAGTAAAAGTGTTAAGCCTTTTATTTAAAAAAAAATCGCAGAGTAGGCAATGTCCATTACATACAACCATTATTGCCTTTAACCATTAACATTGCCTTTAATCATCATCTTTGGCTATCATCAATAGTATCTGCAATACAATCATTATTGATATTAGTAAATGGGAAGGTTCCCTTCATCTAACACTTGTTAACTGACCTTTCAATGTCTCAATGCTGAAAACAAGCTATCTCTATGATTTTACTACAATCATTATTCAACCCCAAATCACAATAGA
>NW_022700685.1:0-741 GCF_011630105.1 Anneissia japonica
CCCTGCAAACAAAATGGAAAAGCCTTTGCGCGCGCGCATTTCATACTAATTGACAACAGACTGAGTTCAGGTCAGATGCGCTGCAGGGCTACATCATAGTGTCAAGCCATGTTTTGCTCTAACTGTGGAACAAAAAGGGGTGTCTATAAAACGACGACCGAAGACCCAAAAACGAAGACCCCTATTTTTTTCTCGTTCATTTTGATGATGTCAGGGGATCATCTCTTCCCTTGAAAGTAAATCCTTTGATAGGAATGGAGGAGCTCTTAAAAAAAGGGGCCGAAAACATGATCAAGTTTAACAAAGAGCTCATCAGCTTCCCAGAGGCTTTTACAAAGATACAAGGATGAGCTAGGAAAATCCTACCAACAGATTACTTTGTATTTATGCCTCAAAATCGATTATAACGAATGAGCTGAATTTGAGTCTTCTTTTTAGCATCTCTCATCTGATCTGACCTCAGTCTGTCGTCAACTAATATGAAATGCGCGCGCGCAAAGGCTTTTCCATTTTGTTTGCAGGGTTTCCTTTTTTTGTTTGTAGCGTTTCATTTTTTTGTTTGCAGCATTTCCTTTCTTCTTTGCAGCGTTTTCTTTTCTTTGCTGGAGTTTTTATTTTTTGCTTGCAGCGTTTCTTTATTTGTTTGCTAGTGTTTTTATTTTTTTTGTTTGCAGCATTTCTTTTATGTTTGCAGCATTTCTTTTTTGTTTGCAGCGTTTCATTTTTTGTTTGCTGGTGTTT
>NW_022700686.1:0-1569 GCF_011630105.1 Anneissia japonica
GTTTTAAATATGCTTATATTATTATTATTATTATTATTATTATTATTATTATTATTATTATTATTATTATTTTTATTATTATTATTATTTTTATTATTATTATTATTATTATCATTATTATTATTATTACTGTATGGTTTACTCATATTTCACTATCTATTCAGCAAGTGGGATGTTGTTGACGTGTCGATAGGATTTTGAACAAGATAAATATGAAAAATGAATGACAATATACATGCCAAATCATAGTCTGATGATAAGGATGGGGATGATGATGACCACGGTAGTGATAATGACCATATAGGCCTAACTTATGTTGTAAGGTATTTATTAGAAATAAGCGCCCTAGCTCGAAAACGCCTCCTTAAATAAAAGCCCCATCAAGACCACATTTGGAATAAACGCCCCCACTAAACGCCCCGAGAAGTTCATTTTTCCTCGAATAACGCCTTTCCACAATGACTTAATGACTGTAAACATTTATTAATGTTCTATGTGTCCTAGGCCTATATCTACAATTCATATATTATGCATACGTTATACATATATATACATATGTGTATATATATATATATATATATATTATATTAAATATTTAGTTAGGCTTAATATAGTATATTCTTATAGATGTGCTCTGTCAGATAGCGTTCTTAAATGTAATAGTAATAGTGACGATCACACTACTTAATGTATATGTTACCATGACAACCTATACGTGACTAACTAATCTACCATATATTGTTGGTTTTGATTAATGATAACTATTAAGAAAACTATTTTTTTAGACTGACTGCAATTTGTTGAACTGTATGCAGATTACACGATGGCGTGTATTTCAATACTTGGAGTATGTATTATACTTTCGTATGCAGATTTTGTATTCAATAGCTGGAAAAGGTTACTGTAATTCATTAGGCGGATATAAAGTCTAAGTCACTGATATTATTGAAGCTTCAACAATATAAGATGAAGGATGCCATTTAATTAGGTCTTAATCTTTCAGGTCCGTCTGTAATCATGGTAAGTTATCTTGAAAATCCAACTCAGTTATCGACAACAAGTGATGATGAATTTCACATTAGCGATGAGGTTTTTATGTTTGTAGTCGTTATGATCTGGATAATAACTTGTATTACAGTTTTTGGAAATGTGTTAGATATTTTCTTTTATTCGAGATAAAATCATACGATCGAAGCCCGAAAATATTTTTGTATTAATATTATCGATTGCTGATACCACACCCTTTGCCAATTTGTGGATTATGTTTGGTGTTGGATATTTGGGGAAACTGTGTGCAAAATCAATCTATTTTTTAAGGAAGTGGATATATTTACGTCATCGTAAACAAATCAGTAAACGATAAATTTACGTAAATGAAACAACGCATGCGCAGTCATACTTTAACAAACTTGCATTTTCAGCACTCGATATTAGCGTGGCCTACCATGGCCGCGGTGATTCCCCCAAGTTCAGCATGGCACTTTAAATTAATTTATAATTTGTTTTTTTTATTTTTTATTAAACGTAATTTAATTTTCTACAACAGCACAGTATGTAGTTTAATCACTA
>NW_022700687.1:0-541 GCF_011630105.1 Anneissia japonica
GTATTGTGTGAACAGGATAAATGGCGTGAAATTAATTATTTGTAAAGTTAAACATTCTTTGTATGTATTCAATCGTCATTACACCGATAATAGATATGATTTTCACAACCTTTTTTATTTAATACTCGTCATGTGGTTGATCATGATATTCATTTCGAATGATATTCGATAACTCATGAGGTGTATATTGATGTTTGAGGTGACCCCGTTTACGATGGACGTGCGATGTAACGGGCGGTCAAAAATACAAAACATTTTACCAACCAGCAATAAGTCCTACTTGCGAACTTTTAAATCCCACAACGGTACACCCATTAATTCACCTCGCAGTTTGATTTGATATTAGCTAATAAATGTTCATCTGTCTCTCCTTTTTCTATCCCGTATTCATGTGCCTCACCTCTTGCATGACTTTCTAATTATCACCCAATCTGACGTTCTCTCTGCATCTAAAAATCTTAGTAACTCTAAATCTTCAGGTCCTGACATCTTCGTAACTTCGTTATTAAGCTGTTTGTTTATTCGTGTGCTCCTTTCCAGG
>NW_022700688.1:0-637 GCF_011630105.1 Anneissia japonica
ACATCTGCGAGGACCGTGGTTCCTGTGCACGTAAAGTTTTGTTTTATACAATGATGAAATACAAAATACTGTAGTCCGTATAAATTGTTGGTAAATCTTTGGAGGGCGCGGTCGGAGATTAGGAGTGCATGTTGTCATGCCAACTACAGACCAGATCCAATGTACACAATGAAGGACAATACAGTATAAATGGAAGGGAAATAATAATTTAAAAAAAAATAAATAAATAGGGGATTGATGACATTCCGAAAACTAAGTAAACACCATGACATTCATTTTGTTCGTTTGCTTTTCTACAATCTCAGTGTAACACACGTATGCTCTTACATTACATCAAGTACCTAGGAAAGTAAACACTGACGCAGACGCACTCCAACTGGGTGTTTTAATGCAGTATAAATAGAACACAAATTCACCTTAATAATAGAATTGAAGTGTGATTGTTAATTAATAACAAGTTAATAAATCAATTCACAGGCGCTTCCCAGGGATTTGATTTCCTTCCCCACCCGGCTCATATTTAAATACATTGCTGTGACTGGTTTCTCATACATTGTGCAAAGCTATGGTTGATTACGCGTTCAACGAAACTTTGAGGGCGACTAATGTAATGTAATTTAAAAAAAATTATGCTTCC
>NW_022700689.1:0-619 GCF_011630105.1 Anneissia japonica
TTTCTTTAAACAACTAGTTTTTATTATAACGTACGTCATGACGTACGCCGTTCTACTAAACAAACCAAAGTCCCGTCTCCCCAGAACTTAAAATCAAAACTTTCTCAGTATTGGTTCTGTTTGGACATTTGTCAAATTGTGAAAAGTTTGTAATTTACAAAACTATTATAATCAGCTGATTATTGTTCCCATGGCGAATGTTGGTGTCTCTTATAGGCCTACCTATAGTGAAGACAGTGTTACATCATAAACTTAAAAAAAAAAAAAAAAAAGGTTTTACGTTCAATGCGTCATTTTGCTCTTTGTTTTTTATCATCGTGTAGCCAGTTGGTACACACAAAATGAGACTTCTTTTGGAATACTTTTGATTACAATCTTGACGATTGATAATAAAATAATTGAATGAACTACAATAAGTGATTATAGTAAGCTTATTATCATTATCATCATCACCAATCATCGTCATCGCATGTCGTCATCATCATCACAATCACCAACATCATCATTAAGACTACTATAATTATAATGTTATTCATAACGAACGCACCAAGACCCGGAAAGAAGAGTACTGACGGTACAAGCGTATTTAATTTAATTTTTAATAGCATTTGTATTCACA
>NW_022700690.1:0-1589 GCF_011630105.1 Anneissia japonica
AAGGGACAGAATATTCTTATCATTAATTTGTTTAAAATAAACATATTTAGTATTATTTTTGAAAGACAAAGAAGGTGGAAATTTAGAATGAGTGAGAGAGTAAACTGGGAAATGATCAAGTATATCTGAGTAAAATATTCCAGAGGTTAGTTTATCACAGATATTGTTAGAAAAAATATTATCAATAATTGTTGCGGTTTTTGTTGTAATCCGTGTAGGTCTATGTGCAAGCGGGTAGAAATTAAATTTATACATAATACTTAAAAATTCAGATGTTTGTTTGTGTGTTTTACACTTAAGAAGGTCGATGTTAAAATCGCCTGCAATATAGGCCACTTTGTTCTCATTGTCAGTAGTGTTTAAAAGAAGAGAGGTGTTTGAGTTAAAGGTAACTAATGAAGACTCAGGTAAACGATATACTACACTTAAATTAAAATTCTTTGGCTCGGATTTAACTTCAATGAAGATAGATTCGTCAGTTTCAAAAATAGAAGACAGGTCATTACGAAGAGTATATTGAAGCCTCTGATCTAGGTATATGGCAACTCCACCTCCCGGTCTGTCTGATCTTGACGAATGTAATAGAAAATAACCTGGAATATCATAAAAAGAAACATTTGTTTTGTTATGTTTAAAGAATGTTTCAGTGAAGCACATTGCTGAAAAAGTATGATTTAAGGTACTAAGAAAATCAGTTATGTCATTAAAATGATTAACAAGGCTACGAGAATTCATACTAAAAATGCTAAATGAAGAAGATATATTGGTAATTTTTTTAGGACTTTCTAAAATTACGTTATAAAAAAAGAATGTTTTTCTATTTCATTCAAAAGAAGACTAAAATCAAATACACTCAAATATACAAAATTTGTTCTTTATGACAATTTAAAGATAAAGAATAAGAAGTAAGTTTTCCTGTCTTAAATGCAGCTAAATTTGTCTGAGAAGGTCTGATGATTGAGAAAACTTTATCCTCTCCCTTTCTGTATTTTATTATTGTTGGAATTGACCATAGGACAATTGCGTAATACCCCTGTTCGCGTAATTCTTTTACTTTTTTCTGCAGGTTCTTTCTTTCCATTCGAATTTTATGGGAGACATCATCGGTTATAAAGATCTTGTTGCCATGAAAGGGGTTATTTCTCAGCGCAGTTGCTGTTTTTCCAGATAAAATGACGTTCTTTTGTGAAGACTTGATGAGCTTGACGTGGATTGGGCGACATTTTCCCTCAATACGCTTGCCTGTTCGATGCGCTCGCTCTATGTCTAAGGCAATAGGAGCTGGTATTTTCAAGTGGCTGCGAAAAAATTCCATACCGAAATCCTCAATATTTTTTTTTCCTTCAACATCCTCAGGAATTCCATGAATAATTATATTGTTTCTTCTCATTCTGTTTTCCATGTCATCTATTTTCGCCTTTAGCATACGCACTTCCTCTGATTCGACCATATCCATTTTTACAGATTCTATTTCGTGCTTGTTTTCTTCGACAGATTTTTCTTGGACACCGTCTTCTAATAACAAACACTGCATTTTAGTTTTACTTACAGTTTTCTCTATGGTATCCATTCTTTTTTCAAAGCAGTTG
>NW_022700691.1:0-1003 GCF_011630105.1 Anneissia japonica
ATATAAATTTTCTCTCTTTCTGTACCTTTTCTTTAACATTTAAAACAAGTCTTAACCTTTCAAACGATGTCTTCGTAATACAATAATTAGAAATGACTCTTCGAATTTGGAACTCAAGAATAAGATGTTATAATAATAATAATAAAAATAATAATAATACTTTATTTGAAAAACTACGCCTTTCCATCGGGGGCACACGTCACTTATTATATAAGTCTAGTGCCTAACATTAAATTTAAAAAAATATTGATTGGAACTAATAGGCCTGGTTTTGATGGCATGTGCCACTTTGTATAGCCCTATATGATATGGGTTTATTAATGTTATGTGACAGATGCACGGATATTTCAGGCTTTCAAAGAAACATAGTATAGTCTACTGAATATAATAACGTAATCAATAGATGTTGTATTTTTGTATTTATGCTGGACGGAATCAACTAAAAAAAAACAAAACAAAATCATCCAGAGCTTCTTGTGCCTAATAATATCTAGTTGTTTTGTATGGTGAACTTTTTGCTTTTAATCAATAGTGTGGCGTGCAGACAATTAAAAGTGTTGTCTTTAGTAATTACCATTCACATAAAAATTTTATCAAAAATCAATATCATTCGTATTCTTATTATCTCTGTAGTGTAATAGCGTCATGCACATATAATAGCAATGTGTAGGCCCATATCTGTCATTCTATATTTTTATCCCACATTACTGATATTGGTTTTAAGTAGAATACAGTTTACTACTAAGATGAAAGTGTATTTTAATCACGACACTGCATCCAATTGTGTTTTTAAACAACTGCATAATGTTTTTTCGAAGCACTCACCATCATCATCAACGCATCATTGTTGTCCTCATCAGCATTATCATATTTTGTTCATCATTCTAGCGTCAATCAAATTTACACATCTTCAATCTACAGTGCCTTTATTATTAGTTGCATGTTCTTATAAGTGTGTGAATTAGGCAAGACCTTTTTTCATACCTTGTTTCGCGAACTTATT
>NW_022700692.1:0-669 GCF_011630105.1 Anneissia japonica
TTGACTTTCCGCCATATTTCGAGTGCTTTTCCGAAAAACTTCAAACTTTCAATGGAATAGTGTTTTTTTCACGCTATCTCACTTTCACTAACAAAAAAAAATACATTTTAAGTCAACTTTTTAACATTGTCACTTTTTGCACAAAAGTGCTTATCTCGCCGAGTTGAGCACTTAGTACAAATTTTTGACTTTCCGCCATATTTCGAGTACTTTTTCGAAAAACTTCAAACTTTCAATGGAATAGTCTTTTTTTCAGGCTATCTCACCATGCCTAACAAAAAAAATTACATTTTGACACTCAATTTTTTGACATTGTCTCTTTTTGCACAAAAGTGCTTATCTCGCCGAGTTGAGCACTTAGTGCAAATTTTTGACTTTCCGCCATATTTCGAGTACTTTTCCGAAAAACTTCAAACTTTTAATGTAATAGTGTTTTTGTTTCAGGCTATCTCACCGTGCCTAACAAAAAAAATTACATTTTGACTCAACTTTTTAACATTGTCACTTTTTGCACAAAAGTGCTTATCTCGCCGAGTTGAGCACTTAGTACAGATTTTTGACTTTCCGCCATATTTTGAGTACTTTTCCGAAAAACTTCAAACTTTTAATGGAATAGTCTTTGTTTCAGGCTATCTCACTTTCCCTAACAAAAAAAAATTACATTTTGAC
>NW_022700693.1:0-521 GCF_011630105.1 Anneissia japonica
TTTTTTAATTTCGTTTTGGGAGGAGGGGACACCCCCCTCCTATACCCACCCCTGGCTCTGGCCTTTCGCCCTCAGATAACGCTGCACCCTATAGTTACACCCATAAAAACTTAGCTCCCCAGTCGGACATCTTAGCCCCATCCCTCATAAATTATATCCTTGAGCCACCACTGCAATAGATGTGAAATGTTTATTAAATTCATTTGCAGTTTCCTCATCACTGCTAGACAGTTCACCATTTTTGTAAACTCTTTCAATATTGGGTTTGTTTTTGAGAATTAATTCGCGAACAGTTTTCTAATTCTTTTTTGTATTATTAATATTATTATTTATAGCAGATGAACAGTGTTTTCTTTTTATAAAGGTTTCTATTAATTGTTAAGCTTTTTCCTAGCCTTCGTGGCTATTTGTTTTGTGAGCTTTATTGTAGTGATTATCCCTATTTAGCTGATAGCTAAATCACTCGTCATCACCATAAGGCGTTTACAATATTTCTATTACCGGTATATCAGGGTGTATAT
>NW_022700694.1:0-735 GCF_011630105.1 Anneissia japonica
TGCCCATTCTACAGACCACAGAACGTCTTAGGTCTGTTTTTCCGGATACACCGTTCATAGACTATCGCAGACCACCTAACCTTCGTGATATATTAGTAAGATCTAAATTCAAGAGGCAAACTAACTCTTGCGACAACCGTAATTTGGGTAGTGATCTTTGTGCTTCATCATGCAAAACATGCTCCTTTCTTGGTTCTACACAATCATTCAAGAGCAACCAAACAAACCACATATTTCGGATAAGGCAATCAATTAATTGCCTCACCAAAAATGTCATTTATCTCATATATTGTAATATTTGTGGTAAACAATATGTCGGAGAAACAAAAAACACTCTCCGTATGAGAATGACACAACATAGATCAGCTATCAGAACATCTAAGCTTGATCAACCAGTCCCGAACATTTCAATTTAGCTGGTCATTCAATTTCAAATTTCAGTGTGATTGCTATTGACCACAATGGCAGTTGGAGCGACAAAAATCGCAAAGATAAAGAGAACCACTGGGAACCAATGGCATTTCAATTTATTCTGGATAAATCATTTGGCTTATTTATTGAGGCTTGCCTCTAAAGTTTAGTTTTGGCCTTCCTGTTTACTTGTTTAGGCTGTTTATTCAAATCTCACCCAGCCTATTGTTTCCAATCATGCTTGCCACTGAGGAAGGACTAGTGTTGTTCGAAAGCTTACGTTTACTTTTTAGCTGTTGCTTATCATTTTTGTATCTCTACTGA
>NW_022700695.1:0-998 GCF_011630105.1 Anneissia japonica
GCGAAGGACGTGTTCCAGAACCTGGACATAAGGGAACTTGCCGACAGAAACGGCGGCAGTTTACCTGAGCACACGTGCGTCAATCCGTACCGTCGCAGAACGTTGCGCAATCCGACGACCGACGCCGTCGACTGCGAGAGGCTTAAGTTCAGCGAGGAAGATCCCCAACGGTTGACCGCAACGCCTGATCACGTGAATTCGTGCCAGTCTTGGATAAAGACGCTGGCCGACGGAACCGAAATGGAAACGAGAACCTTCTTCGAGAACGATGTGCCGTCCTACTTACGACAGATCCGCGAATGCGTTCAACGAAGGATGATGGAGGAATCGGAAGAATGCTATACTCCTATCACGGCAATCGTCGGTGAAACGAAAACATCCCCATGCACTTGTAGTCTACCTATCGATCAATAAAAAAAAAAACAAAAAAAAAAACTGTGTTTGTTTATCTTTACATTTACATTCTCTATACCGGATGCTTTTAAAGCAAAACTAGAAAAAATGATGATGATGATGGTACTGTTGTTGTTTTTGGCTGGGTCCGTTGCAACCGAGTCCGATGGTAGAACTGTTGTTGTAAAGCGAGATTTACCAGTTGAGATATTCTGCGAGACTCAGTTCGATTACATATCGATAAATTCGGGATACACGGTCACATCCACCTCCGGCCTCACGAAAAGGTTATCGATCGGTAAGGTCGACAAATTCGTTACGGCTGTTTGCTTAACAACAGTTTTCACGATAAGACCAGTTAAACCGGATGAGAAGGTGCTGATTTACGAACCGGGTTTCGTTCAGTGCGATGGAATTCGACATCAGACGAACGTCAGAGAAAACGGACTGTACGGATGTACCAACACCGGATGGAAAGTTCGGATCGGGTTAGCCACTACGACGCTCCTAAGATCACCGGCCTCGTATCGTACGTTCGAACTAACCAATGCCAGCGATCGTTCGTGGTTCACCGTCGACTTCGGTGTGAATTTTGTTAACACTAC
>NW_022700696.1:0-1053 GCF_011630105.1 Anneissia japonica
ACACCATAAGAGAAAGACAATGGAGATTTGTTGGACATATTCTAAGAGAAGAAGGTGGAATTGAATGACATATCATCGAGATGGAATTAAAGGGGAAAAGGGCGAGAGGAAGGCAAAGGATGAAGATGCTTGATTGGATGAAAGAAAAGCTGAATGTGAAGAATGATGTAGAGCTTGGGAATATTGCGAGAGATAGAAAGAGATGGAAAAAGACAGGACAGACACTGACAGACAATCCATGAACGCCTACGGCATAATATGCTATGGTACACGAAGAAGAAGAAGAATAGCAGAGAATTGCAAAGCCCCCACTGAAATTAAGTTTTACATTTTTTTTGTGCTTATTCTTGGTGTGTTTCCTCAGAAAAATTCAATCCAAACCGTCTATATTAATCGACCAAAATTGTATTAGAAGGAATAGAAGGGGAGAGTGGGGCTTATCTGAGCGATCATCAACAAATCTAAACATTTTTTTGGCTGTACAGTATGTATGTGCTTCTACTGATATAGTTCATTTCTTGGATAAAGAGTTATGAGGAAACACACCAAGAATAAGCACAAAAAAAATGTAAAACTTAATTTCAGTGGGGGCTTTGCAATTCTCTGCTATTTTCTTAAGCGTTATTCATAAAAATCATAGCCAATAGCACACAGGCCAACGACTTGAACATCCCATTTGAAAGTTGATGCGCTACATTGTAAACTTGGACTTTAGCCCTCTAGCTAAATATAACACAATGGTGCAGCAGTGGAATAAGAGCACCTTGGGACTATATGTCTGGAAGTACTGTACTACCAACACCAGTTTAGCTGACTGAGGCTAAGTGGCTCTCATGATCCTGTTCTTTAATTATTCAAAACCTCTTATGTTTCCATTTTATAATAATACTATAAATAGCTTGAACAATTCATTCTTATTTTCCAAGTACTGTTTCATCACAACAGCAAGACTGCATGTCTTGAAGTAAATCATTTGTGCAAGTCATTATAGGCCAAAAAAGTTACTGCCATGGAACGGCCAGTATAAGATGCATGCGAGATCCTAAATCAAGG
>NW_022700697.1:0-809 GCF_011630105.1 Anneissia japonica
ACGGTTTTCTCTAACATGCTAAAGTTATCATGATGAATAGATCATGATAAGTTTATCACGATAGCCTATATGAACGTACCTATTGGGTAGGCCTACCTGATTGAAACATACCAGGAAATTAGTTGAAAAAGGCGGCATAGAAAGGAAATGGCCACCCACCACACAATGCCGATGCTTAGAAGGTCTACGATGGGCTTATATCTCATTCCCCTACGTTCAGTATTGATTACGGGTCAACTTTTACCGTTTAGACGTTTTGCTGTTATAAGTAGGTCTAACATAAACTAAAGTCAAAAGAAAATCCATTATTTACGTTAGTTCACCACTGGTAATTTCCAGTACGATAGAAATTGAAGGGGTATTGGTCAACATCATTTCGTTCCTTGAACAAGTCGTTCTATTTATAGAAAGTGTGTTAATGGAGTAAGATTTTGTACGTTTTGTTCAATGATTAGAAAACTGATAATATATTTATGGGCAGGCCTATTTAAGTAGACAAATACTATAAACAATGCAGGTGAAACATAAGCCTACCACCTTATATTTTTGTTTACATACTTTCACCTTCGACATAGGCATGTGAAGTTGAATCTACAATAAGGTTTATTGCCTTATTATACTAATACTGACGTCACAGGTGCCTGGAACTTAGACAGATCCAATATTGTTTTGGTACTTTATTATTAGTGTTCTATTTGAATTGAGAGTCTATAGTCACTGCTTCATATTTATACACAGTAACGTGAAATTACGATTAAATATCTCATTTTAGATTTTAGAACTAGGGCTGGAATATCTTCCATTATTAA
>NW_022700698.1:0-583 GCF_011630105.1 Anneissia japonica
AAGCTTCCTTTCCTTATTAACTGTAATTATTTATTAATTTAAATATGAAATTATCTGTCAAGAAATATGTATTTTTAAGTTTCTTTATTATTATTAATTGAATTTGTTTATATTAAACTCAATTTGTTATTAGGGCAATTCCATGAATTCGGACGTACATTTCAGACACTTTGTGAATCTATAATTTCATAATGAAGCTTGCAATTTATTTTTCCGTGCAGGATTTTACGCTATATAGAAGAGACAGAAATAATGGTCTTAGAGGGGGAGGAGTGCTCATCTAGTAAATTCCAACCTTTTATCCCAACGTCTTTATCACCTAGATTGAGATTACCATTTCTAGAAGAAAAAAGATCATTCTTGTGTTGGGTTATATTCCTCCTAAATCCAAACTTGCAGTTTTTGAAGAACTAAATCAATCTTTAGATGATGTATATCTTAATATACCCTGGCTGTGAACTTATTCTTTTAGGTGATTTTAATCTACCAGGTATAAAATGGTCAAAATATACAACTGCAACTACCAGCAATAATATTGAACAATATTTTGTGAATTCAATTATTAACAATTTTCATCTTTTTC
>NW_022700699.1:0-1252 GCF_011630105.1 Anneissia japonica
CAAATATTTGGTTTTAGTTTAGTTTAATTAAGTTCAAATGATTGGTTTGATGATTATCAATAAATATTATGACAATGCTTTGGTAATTGGAATCATTTCAAGGCCTGTTACTTTCCTATTCATCCCAAAGCCTTTCATTTCTCTTTCACTTTTGCTTCAAATGTTCCTGATCTTTACTTTTCTTGTCCTTTCTTATGTTTCCTTGTCTTATCTTTCACATGCCTTTCTTAGATTCCTTATCTTTCCTTTCATTTTCTTTCTTATAATTCGTATCTGTCTTTCATATTTCATTCTTATATTTTTTATCATTTCTTTTCTTTTTTCCCCTAATGTTCCCATGTCTATCTTTCCTTTCTTTTCTTTTTCTCATCTTGTCTTGGCATCATATACGGTACAAGATGTAATAGTATTGGTAATCGTGCAGAAGAATCGAGTTTCCTAGTCTTAATATCATGCGTTAATTGAACAATTATTTAATAGTAGGCCTTTGTATTTTCAGACTGAAAGTAAATATATTTAACATCAGAATCTAATATCTGAATCAATCACTTGTTTGATTGTTGCATTGATTCAACAAAATTATAATAAAGGCGCGCACAAGAGTCGCGTATAGTAATTCAGATGGAGAGCAGCTTAGCTCAGTCGGAGAGCAGCTTAGCTCAGTCGACTAATCTGGTGGTAGCCGCTGTGTGTGCGCTGAACCGTGGAGATCTCTAGGTCCCCGGTTCAATTCCCATCGCTGCCTCTCCTTGAGTTTCAGCTAAAGGTCTGAAATACAAGTTACAATAGCGCACCGTCTTTCGGATGAGACGTTTAAGCCGTTGGTCCCGTGTGCATTATGGCCCATGTGCACGTTAAAACGTTAAAGAACGCAGTACACTCTTCGGAAAAGAGTAGGGGATTGTCTCCCGGTGTACTGCCAATCACCACCAGACGAACCCCACTGAAAATAAGTCTTCTTCTAGACTTTCGTGGGCTATCCTTGGTGTTTACACCAATAAATCCAATCCGATGTGTGTGGGCAGAGAGATAGAGTACCGGTTGTACAGCACACTTTCGTTAAATTCATTTATGCAGTTCATTTCAACAATTTTCAGGCATCTCTTTGACTTATGATTACTACATTGCGGACGAAAAGAGGGACCAACCCTAACCCTCTGCCTTAATATTTTGGACGTGTCGTGTCACCCTGTCCCTCCTTGATCATGGGTTGGAGAGGCATCCCCTTCCATTTGAGATTTTTTTGGAATTA
>NW_022700700.1:0-970 GCF_011630105.1 Anneissia japonica
CATGCAGCTGCACACGGATGGCGCAACGTGGTTTAAGCATTAGTGTCTCCGCACTCCCAACTCTACCAACTCAACAAACTAAACCAACATATAAAAACAAAACAAAACAAAACAACAGAAACTACTCCTCCCATGTCGTCTACCCGACGCTCGCACAACAGCAGCAGCAGCGACGACGACGACGAAAACGAAAATCCTCCGAAGCGGTATCACGGAGAAACGATATGGATCTCCGACGAAGACGACGACGAGGAAGAGGAGATTCCTTCGACGTCCGCTGCAGCTGGCGCTACCCGAAAAGTGCACGCGGTAGCACCGTTGAACATGGCCGAAATAACGGTAAAAATAAACGGTCCGATCCGGCGAGTTTCGGACGAGGAATACGACCCCAATCCATACTACCGGGGCGAATTCTACGGCGAATCTGATCCCGAATATAACGTCCGACACGAGAACCCAGCGGTCACTCTCTTGCGGACGTTGGAATACAAACGGTCGAGACCCGGTCGCGAAATATTTTACGCCGTGGAAAAATGGATGGATGTTTTTGCCGTGAGGCAGCTCAGCCGTTTGGAAACTGTAAGGGACCTTACGTGGAGAAACATCGTTCCGATGATGAAACTGGCCATGTACCTGGACGACGGACGTTCGGTGGATCTGATAGTCAGATCCTTGATCGAAGGATGGTCCATCTTTCCTCGCTTGGACTGCGACACGATGACCACCGTGCTCGAAGAAACCAAGGCGATGCTGACCGATTCGAACGAGACCCGAACGATGGTCAAGTTGATCTACGTCTGCATCGGTCGCGGTAAAGCGGTTAGAGTATTAGATGCGATCGCCGACATGCTCACGTTCTGGTCGGGTACGATCCACGAGCTGTTCGTCGAGAATCCGAATTCGGTTACCCCCTGGCTGTGCTCGATACCGGCCTCCTTCGTGGACTTCTACCTGAACAGGAAACGGAGAA
>NW_022700701.1:0-1867 GCF_011630105.1 Anneissia japonica
TATTAGTAGCAGACACCAACATACAACCTCCCTGGGAATGTATGGTTATTTGCGACTACTTGGCACCAATATTTTCATGATCTCAAATAATAACAATATACAGAATGACCAATTAGTATTGATGTGGTGATGTGACCAGTAGTGGCACTTGTATTATACAAGAGAGTCTAACTAGTAATAGTCAACATAGACCGTAAGGAGGCTTTGTACTGCAGCTGGAGAAATCCGACAGCTACACACACCCACCCTTTTCAATACAGTTTTCAATGTAAAAATAGAAACTGAACAGTTTAAAAAAAACCATATTTAGACTTAAGACACGCAAGGAAATTTTCAAATATACTACTATATTTTTGATACAATTTATACTAATTTTATGTGCATTAGTGAGTAAATTACATCAAACACAAACAGATATACTACTATATTTTTGATACAATTTATACTAATTTTATGTGCATTAGTGAGTAAATTACATCAAACACAAACAGAATAAATTAACAGAAGTCAATGCAAAAAAAAATTTTACTTTTAAGCAATTTTCAAGCTAAATTTATTTAGAGGTTACTGCAATAGAATGATGATAATGATAATAAATAATATTTGACATTTCAACAGCGATTTCCAGTCGCATCAATCCATTTGCATGTCCACTATTAGTAGCAGACACCAACATACAACCTCCCTGGGAATGTATGGTTATTTGCGACTACTTGGCATTAGACCGCCCACTAGTTTTCCCTCTATGACCATCTGTCGCATTTTTTTGCTTGCTGACCTTTCCTTTGAATAATCTTGTCCCTATCTCCCAGTAAGATTTCCCCCCTGCTCCCCTACAATATATTTTTATCAGGTCTCTTCCCTCCTCTGAGTTTGCTCTTTGTGTTCCAAAGGTACTGCTACAATGGTGATGACCACTTTTATAACGCACCATCTCCTAAGAGTTTTTCCCCTCCTACTACCTTTTCTATAGGTTTCAACACACAATAATCTATTGAATGATTGATAGATATTTGATATAGGTCTATATATGTAGTAGTAGTAGAACAGAAAGCATTTACACAAACACAATAATGTACCGACACAGTCAAACATGTTAGTAGTTGCAAGTACACAAAAACCTATGGCTACGTGCTAAATAAAAGATGGGTACTGATCAGGATGATAATATATTCAAATGGAGTACAGTAGTTCTAATGAATATGGACAGTGAAATCTAGCTAGTACAAGAACTATAACAGCACAGAATACTTAATACACTAATTACAAATCGCATACAGAATGTTAAACAGTCACCTAAACACAGAGTTTTAGATAAATGAGATAGGATACCTACAAGTCTAGACAAGGCTATTTAATACTATACAAAAGACGCTGGAACATGCAAGGAATGTACAGTATTTTAATAACACTGTGGATTTAAGTCAAGTATGGTGGACAACAAGAATGAAGAAAGCATGACTAAAATGCCTAGAGAGAGAGAGAAAAAACCAAGGCCATTTCTCTAGGCTTTTTATTCTTATCAGCTTTAGATAACTACTGATTCTGCAACATCATATGAATACCTTGTTTTAAACCCTCTTTTCAAACCATGTAATATATAATACCCACTAATGGCAATGATTTTATTTATAATCAACAAAAAATGTGTACAAATAGTTTTCATGTGCAAATTAGCCAATTAATATTAATGAATTAAATAAACAATGCAATAAAAAAAATCAATAAACATTCTAAAAACCAACTCTTAAGTTATGGTTAAGAAAGAATAATGTAAATTGGAGTTGAAATGAAATTAGAAACATTTTTCCAAGTTGTTAGAATATCTTTATTAACTGTATCTATGACCAAGTCAAAAATATTAATA
>NW_022700702.1:0-921 GCF_011630105.1 Anneissia japonica
GCTATGCTACACGATGTATTATTATGTCCTGTATTAGAACACTGTATTTACCTTTCTTTGATGATGTGTGTATATAATTTAACAGTGTTAACGGCTACCTTGATTTATATATATATATATATATATGTATATATAAATGAAGCAAAACAAATAATCTTGTATAAAAACTAATTGATTACAAAAAATCTGGGTGCCCGCGCCAAACAGGGGAGGACGGGGGAAAATTTAATGAGTTCCGTATGGTTTGTATTGATTTGAACTTCCATTCAAACAAAGAAAAAAAAAATGACAACAACATATCTACTGTGTATAGGCAAGTTGATAATAGGGCTCTGTGCTAATGGTATGAAGCTCGAATCCTTTGTATTATATTTCAAAATGTCAAATCCATCCTTGGCAGCGAGCTTGCCCTTAGTGGCTAGCGTTGAATTTGATTCCTAAATATCAGTGGGTACTAAATGGTGTTTTGTCAGGAGATATAAGAATGTTTTGCCCTTGGTTCGCCGTTCCCACTCGAACACATTTAAAAAAAAATATTTGGGAGCATACTGAGTACAAAATAACCCTGTCTTTTAGTGTTGTTCGGTGATGATGCAGCTACTCTCTTCTCAGATACGAAGTGCTTTTCTAAGGTCATTAGGATCACGTGCTTCCACTATCTATAAGGACTATAGGACTAATAATACTAATAAAAACACGGGCGGGCGGGCCGCGAAATTTGTTTTCCTGGACGTTTGAGGCAGTGTCGATTGGTGGCGCTATAGGATTCGGCAATAAAATCATGAATATTCAGAGCGGTTTTGATACCTGCGATGCGAGATAAGCAACACAACGCTCCAGTAGGCCTAGTGTATTATGCAGGCGTAGGACCAACCTATGAGGAAGAGTACCGTAGAATATTTGAAAAACACAGCCTTGGAA